>NW_025967067.1:0-25000 GCF_021869965.1 Rhincodon typus | reverse complement strand
ATAGGAACGAGATAATTTCACGGAGTTCAGACAAAAATCAGGATTACACTGAATATCTGTTGCATGTTAATTAACAACTAAGTAAGTGCCTGACATGACATTTATCTAGAGATACAGATACAGATGAGCTTGGGAGCAGTGGGAAAGCACTTTAGATAGCAAAGAGTTTTTCAAAGTGAATCCATATTTGCTTTCACTTAACATTTCATCTACCTCCAGAACAGAGGATAGAAAACAGTAATCACCAGTGATGGAGCTTCACTCATGTGTTTGGTCCAAGACCAATAAACTGTTCACACCTTTTATGGTTTGTACGCCTTTTCTGCCAATTTAAAAATATACATCATCTCTACATTGATAATAAAATGCTTTAACATATAAACTTGTTTTGGTAATTAGTGACTTCTGGTTCAAATCGTACAAGATTATGTGAGCAGAGAAAGGGTAGTGGCCTGCCCAAAATAACCAACATTCTTACTAAGTACGTGACTCTTTGTCATCGATTCCTATTGTACTGGTAACAAGTGAGTTTCATTTTTCAATTTAGTTAGCTGCCTGTTAAAAGCATGAAAAAGACTGTATACTAGTGATCAAATGGAGAGAAACTAACTTCATGCCAGCAATTCCTAACAGTGAATTAGAATATCAACATTTTCATTGTAACAAGGTAATCAAAAAGAAAATATTAACACAAGAAAAAAACTACTCAAATCATTTATCCCTCTCTTTCAGTTACAATATGGCAAAGATAACTGAAATAAATTGTTTTACATTCCAGTCAGGATTAGAAAAGAAGTTTATAAATAAACATAAATGCACATTTAAAAATGCCATTACCTTGAGGATTAGCTCCAATGAATACATCTCCAAAGCTCTGCTTTGGCATGTGCTGTAAGGATTGTATATAGTTTCTGGCCTGCAGAAATAGTTTATATTGGATTATTTTTGTCTTGTGATAAATATCAAAAATAAATTTATTCTCTCAATCCAAGCTGCTGTATCACTTTTCTTTGGTATTTTTGTGGAGGTATACTGAATACTTTAGTTAGTTTCGAGTATAATCATCAAAATACGCTTGTTGCAACAATGCAGTATTTATATTTTAGGAAACTTATTTTACTTAGGTCACAGTCACCTAGCAAAATTTATTTAAGTTCAGAAATATCTTGGCACAAGTCCAACCAGTGTTGTTCTTGCTCTGAATGTGAAACAGATACTATTTCAAATCCACTTGAAAAGTGAAACAACAAGCTAATGTTCAAGTAAAATAAATTCCAAACATTAGTAGGTTTTTAAAAAAGTATGCAATTAGACATGCCACAATGCAATCTTAAGAAAACAACCACAACACTTCTCACCTGGCCATAGTGAAGGTTAAACACTAGGGCTTCCCAAATTGGGGACTGCAAACTCTGAGGCAGCAATAATCACCGGTCTTCAACCAAGTTACAACAGGTGCACTCCTACTCTAATTGGTTCCCATTCCCACAGCTCTCTCAGGTCTCCAATCTACATCCCAGCTCACCAGTCACCTCCATTTTCACAGACATCTCTTTCCCCCTCACCCATTCTCATCTCTCACAGAGGGTGTCACAAGTTCATTAAACATAATCAGAATTTTATCACGTCCAATTTTCTGAAATGCTTTATTTAGATTAGTTTGCAAATTCTAAAAAAATTATTTCACATCAACATATTAAATTAAAATGATTTGTAAAATCAAGGTATTTGGCAATAAAGTTCTCACACCTAACATTTGACCAAGAAACCTCACCACTTATTTCAGAACACAGTAATTTTGCTGAACTCCCAACTTCCCAATAAATTCTGAACATCAAAATTTCATTGGACAACAAAAAACTAAATCAACTTAATCTGCTCTTGACAGTAATAATATTAAACACATGAACTATATAAAATAGCTCTCTTCACTGACTGATGCTTTCACTAACAGACATCAGGTCAGGTTAAGGAGATATGAGGGCATCTTCAGAAACAAATACGTGTAAACTTAATGAGATACTGAAGTCAGTCAAGACAACCATGAACATAATTTTGCATATAGTGCAACCAATTAACCACTGATCACATCTTGGCATTCAGCAAAAGAAAATTTTCAGTTCAAAACTCAAAAGGAAACAAGACAGCATTGAAAAAGTAATTTACATTAGCTAACAACGATTCAACGTGAATGACTGCAAGTTCAGGGCTGGCGGGGTGGAGGGCAGAAAGAAATAAGCTGCTGGAAAGTACCCAATTTTAAGCGTCTTAGTCACTTACTCAGTAAACATACAGCTGCATACTACTTGCGCTGAGATCTGCACAGGATGAAGTTGGGCAATCAAAAATGGAAACCTGGATTTTAGATTGCAAATCAAGTGGAAACTACAATTAGGAGGATTTTCTGCTTTAGAACAGAAAAGCAAATTGTGGGGAGATTAATTCTTGACTAGGTTAGAGAGCACACTATACCGAAGTGACTTTACAGATACTACTTGGTCCAGATGATATCATGGGCTGGTTTCAACCACCTTTGGAAGAATTCACAGGAATTTCCATATTTTCTATTTACCTTGGCTTTTGCCTCAGTACTAGGGAAGGGGGTGGGGGGTGGGGTGGGGTGGGGAGGGTGGTGGTGGCAGGAACTATGGTGGATAGAATGAGTAATATATAATATCATTCATAAACTCAGGGACTCCAACATGCTTTGGTAGATAAAATCCTTGATATCAAATGATTTTGTCCTCACCTCAAGATCCAGAGCAGAGATAACAAGTTGGGAATTTTTAAAAAGTAAAGCTGACTTTTAACCTCCAAATGTTCTAGTACAGAAATAAGCCATTTAATATCATGGTACATCACAGGAAAGAGTATTAATTTTCTCAGGTACTTTAACAATTATTCATTAGGCTATCCTCAAGCTTTGGAACAAGTGGTGGTTGTTAGCCATCAAGGTAATTACAGAGCTTCCTATGTTCAAGGAATATAAAGGAAAATGAAATATTTCGCACCATAAATAGAAGTTGGAATAAAATTTAAATTTTATTTAAAAATCAAAATTATAATAATCAGTGATCATTCCTCTGTATAAATCAATTCTTGGAAAGCCTCTTGTTTCCAGCTTTAAAATAATAATCATTTTCTGATTCCAGTTCTGCAAAATTATATACTCAAAACATTCACCTGCCTAAACAGCACAGATTTACATGTGATTGAGGAGACTCTGTCTTACAGTGATTGGGCCATAAAATTTTAGAATTTTTACACCTCTCAAATTTCAGGAAATCATCAGTGTACAAAAGAAAATATGCAAGAGGCTCCCCATTTTCTTGAAGCTAGGCTCTTTGGTAGAAAAAGTGAAATATGTTAGAGATGAACCCCGCATGAAGATCTAAACAATTCTCCACTCCAAAAAGCTGAACTAAAAAAAACAAAGTTATTTGCAAAAATGCGACATTCTTAACTACCCATGTTCCATTATTGCAAAAATAAACTCAGATTTCTGAACCACCAAATTATTGTCTGCAGTTTAATCCAAAGAGGATTCATTTTTGTAAATGAGTCCTCATTTAGCAATGGGTTTTCTATGTGATACATTTCTTAGAAATGTCAACAATAGAACATTGCAAAAACATTAGAAACACTATATGGATAGGTTGTCTCATATCAAGTTGGTACATTGAAATCTTATTCTGCACACAAAATTAACAAGACAACAAAACACAATTTATCCAAAACAACAGCTCGGACCCACATTTACTGAAAAGTTGACATATCAAGTGGTCTATTAATCCAAAAATACAGCAAATATGAGTAGCCACAAAAGTCCTCCCTATGAGAAGTTTTTGGCAGCCTGTCTGTCTCACCTCATGGCTGGGCATCCTGTTAATTAAGGCAGGAGGAGGGGTTCCTGTCAATCTCATGATCTGCTGAAGCTGGTTAATATCTTAAACGCCCAGGTCAAGGCGTTTATCCACTTTTCAAAAGGGTATGCCAAAGATTTGAAAGGCTGAGTTTTCAATAAATTTAATAACCATTCTAATGAAATTCTTGTGTTAGAAAAAGGGCAGCAGGATGCAGTGGAAAACAAACAACACAAACATGCAGAGGCAGGTATGGGCCATGACCAACAACCCAACATGCTATGGGATTAGATCTGTTAGTACTAAAATGGATGTTATTGCATTTTAAAATGGAGCACTTTAAATCTAAGCAAATTACCAACATTCAATGTTTTATATTGTCAAACTTCACTTTAAAAAGTTACTAAATTTCTAAGACACCAAGGTACTTTTATTATTTTAAAAACATTATGGATTAAAATAAAATATTACCTGCGATCTTAAATCTGTATCAACTAAAATCAGCACAGCAACAGGAAAAAATATTTCTAGTAGAAGCCAAACCATGCCAAATAATGTTGGTACATTTGTGCTTTGGTGCTTTAATTGGCAGTGCTGCAAAAGTGATTTACTAGGAGCAGTCAATAACTAATCAGTGGAAGTACAGACATTACATTAACTCACAGAATCAGATGATATTTTCATCAAAAGTTCTGGCCCTGGTGTTCCGACGAGCTGCATTATTAGCTTCAACTGATCAATATCTAACATTGTAACATAAAGGAAAACATAGGGGACACGTTATGACACAAACAGCCAATGCATTTTAGAGTTGTAACGATAATAGAATAGAGGAATCATAAGCCAATGTTCAGGTCATAAGTGATTAATTATTTTTATTAATTTCTGAAAAGAGGATTATGCCTTCATAAATTGTACCAATGATTTTTGAAACAGTAAGATAATATGTATTACTCAGCAATACAATTCAACTCTAAAATAATACATAGTCTCATGCTTTTAATTGACTACTTCATTGAAGAATTAAAAATACAAGTTAATTTAGGCTATTGTAGACTGACTGTGTACTTTTCAGGTAATGTCAATCAGCAGTATTAACACTTACATTTCAAAATTTGTTAAAATTGTCAGTCAACTCTCTCCTAGCCTCAGACTTGCTTTATTTTATATCTGTGCAACTTAAATACTGAGGTTGCTTCAGAACAAATGCTGAAGATATGGTCAACCAATGAGTGGGGAACAAAGTAAAGGGTAACTTTAGAGTTTAAAATTTCATGATTCTTTCAATGCTTTAAATTATTTGTTGTCATTTTGCTTTAACTTTGCTCATCCCGTTAAAAACTTTTAACTACATTTTTACAACTTTATTAGAAATGGCAGCAAAGTAAATAACCTGTGGCTGTATTCACAAGATGAAGAAAGCTGTCATATTACCGATACAACTCTAAACCAATGCCAAAATAAAAATACCCTATTCAGACACACATTTTACTCCACTCTTTATTTTGCTCCTTTCTTCCTTTTCCACCACCTATTTCCTGGGAATTTTTCCACTTTTATGATGGCCATGATGGCAGCTACATTAAAAAGCCAACCACTAAAACAGGATAAAAAGCAACCATTTATGAAAACCATTCCCAGTCGTATGGTCGAGATTGGTGGCACTTGAAATTCAGCAGTGTGAAATGCGACCACACAGGATTTAAGGTAAACTTCATTTCACCTCCATTCTTCCAAATGAAATTATTTTTCTGAACAAAATAATGAAGCTTTGCAGTTTAATATAGCTCAATGCTGTTGATTGATTCTAGATGTACTTCAGTAGAGTACATAATGACATTTAAGCATTCCATCAAATGTCATGATTTATAGATAATAAATTCCAGGATTCTTGAAAGCACAGTATATTTTTTATGGATATGTGAGGTCAATTTTTTTTTCTAAATGTACTCTAGCATAAGAAATTGGAAGAGAATACTTGTGAAGCAGACTGCAAAGTTGACCAAAGTGTCAGAAATTCAATCCAAATTTTCACCAAACATAAAAAGGAGAGTGAAAGTAAAGAAGCATCACAAAAAATTCCCGATCAAAATTTCGTATTTTAAAATCAAGTACGTGAGGTGCACAGTAATTTTAAATCTGATTCTAGTAATCTAAAGAAAATTCAAACACTTGCAATATTATTTCATCTGCTTCAACTGCAGACTAACATCCACATCTGTCAACCTATTTATAAATTATAAATGTGGTTAACAAAGTGATATTGACGAGATAATTTTTTTTAAAAATGGCATTGTTTGAAAGCTAGATATTGCCCAGAACCAGAGATAATTTGCCTATTCTTATTTGAAATAATGCCATGGAATCTTTTTACATCCACCTGAATAGACAGTTGGGACCACAGGGCAATGTCTCATCCAAAATGCAGCACCTATGATGGAGCAACATTCCTTTGGTATTGCATTAGACTGTCAGCTTTCAATATAAAAGTTGAAGCCCTGGAGTAAGGCTTGAAGTTGGGACCTTGTGGTTCAGTGGTGAGTGCATGAAAAGCATGTCACTGTTTCATATATCACAAATGCTAACGCTTTTTTAAAAAATCCTGAATTTATGCAAAGCTTAAGGCTAGATTCAGCACCAATTGAGTATTAGTATACTATAAACAAAACCCCTTAAGGGAGTACTGAAGTACTTACAGCAATAAATTCTACTAGCACTGGTAGCTAACAGTATCTTACTCAAACATTCATGCTTTGAGATTCAGAAAGTTTAACATGCTTTTCAAATCATAAATGCTATCAGAAGTAGTCTAATTTTTTTTTTAAAACATACACCCAGTTTCCCTAGAAATTTAATTTGCAGCAACATTTTCTGGATTGGACTAATTGACCTAACTATGAAGCCAGAATACAATGTTTTTAAGGAGATAGATATAATTTTTAGGGATAAAGGGATCAAAGGGTATGGGGTGAAAGTGGAACAGGGTACTGAGTTGGATGATCAGCCATGATCATATTGCATGATGGAGCAGGCTTGAAGGGCTGAATGGCCTATTTCTGTTCTTATTTTCTGTTTTTAATAACAGGCAAACCAAATATTACAGCTGCCCACCACCTCCAAAGATCAACTTGTTGCCCTAGTTGAGAACAATTCAATCAGTACAGACCAAGAATTGAAACTGGAAGTTTCTAATTTCAACAGCTGAGTGTTGTTTAAGATATTTACCCACTGGATATCAAGTAGTTCTGCAAGGTCTATTTAAATCAAATTTATTACTTCCCCTCAGCACCTTTATAAATATATTCCATAACTAAAGGTATTGATTATTTTAATTGACATATAATTCTAATGTCATCACATCAGAAGTCAACCCTTACTTCTTGAAGAAGTTTTGAACTTGAATTTGCCCCCTCAATACTACATACAGTATGTAAGCTTGATTAAGATGACATGCAAAAGTTACCCCCAAAATTAATTTTCTCACGACAAGCTTTTAGAGGTCTAACAAATAATTAAAATGTTTGTCTGAGCAGGATTGGGGTTAGTAAAGACAAAACACAAAGAATGAGTGTAAACACATTAAACTATGGCTCATGCAGATACCAAGTAACCACAGTGATAAGAAAATACTGGGCACTTTCCTGTAGCCAGTTATATGACATGCACAGTTGCGGTCAAAGCTGTGGTCTTCCTTCTAAGCAAAGAGATAATTGAAGCAGGAGAATATAGCATTACAAAATATTTCACTGAAACATATTCAGTTCCATGCATAGAATGCTAACAAACCTATGAACAATTTTATGATTAAGTTTGAAAATTATCTTGCACACAGATCAGGTACACTTAAAAAGCATAACTCAAAAATGTTATACTGATTAATAAAAGTGAGGGAATCACTCAAAAAGGCATCATAAACATAAGTACAGAACAATGCAAATATATTTGCTGAGATGATTCATGGGTTACGCAATTCAGTATTCTACTATACTAAAAATAAAAAGTCACGCGTGTTAAAAATACTCTGTTTGGATGAAAGACATGTCTGAAAAAATCTGGCAATGGATTCAGGCCCTGTAGGTAGAAAAATTCTAATCACAAAACAGTTATTACCTAGTGCATTAATCAGTTGTTAAAAAATTCAGGCATGAGTGTCTTGAGTTGAGAACATTGAATTCTTTACTACGCAATGGACAGGCAATTTCTGAAATATTCACTTTCCAATTGAAAATCAGACTGAAGCAAAATGCAGAAATAACAAAAACAATTGTTTGTGCGTTTGAATGGTGTCAGTGTGCAATTGTCAGGATCATAACCAAGAACAAAAAGTTTGGAAAATGAATTAGTTGTGCTTGGAGACAATATCAGGACACTGAAGTCAGTTTCACTGATCACAAAACAAACTTCATTGCTAACTTCACTCGATCAGATTTTGAATTGGAGTAAATAATTAAACAGAAGCAGAGAAGCAACTTGCATCCGAAACAAACTGGATTGTTGTGTGAATAACGATAAAGGGAAACATTGTGGTCACAAAAGAAAGGCCATGAGAAAAAGCTGAAAATTAGCACTGAGAAAATAATTTGAGATCGATTATTGAAGCACCTATCTGGAGAGAACCTGGCCTGTTCAGCGGTGAGAACCATTAATTTTTGTGTCTGTTGTGGTGGAATAGCTCACAATCTGGAGAAATGCTAATATCGTAAATTCTAACATGCAATGTGCTTAGATGACAACTGTTTATGCATCAACATACGCACATTTCTAAGTCAGGCATCTAAGAGTTTAAAGATAAAGACTGAACTAATCAGTTTTCCACATTTGCTTTCTGTAAAGTTTTTAGGAAAGTTGATATTAGCTCTGGTTAATTGGTGTCAGACAAACTGATCTAAAAGGCAAGAGGCATAGAGTCTATAAAGGAAGTGATGCTACACCTCTAAAAATCATTAAATCAGACTACATTTTAAATATTATATTCCATTTTGGGTACCTTATTTAAGGATGGACGTTAAAGCCCTGGAGACAGTGCAAAGATAATGTATTAGAATACCAGGAATGAGGGATTTTAGATACAGCAAAAGATTAAAGAAATTGGGCTTATTCTCCGTGGAGCAGTGAAAATTAAAAAGTGACCTTGAGGTGGTCTAAATTATGAACAATTTTGACAGAGTAAAGAAGGATATCCTGTTTCTACTAGTTGGTATGTCAGTAACTAAGAGTCACAAATTCAAGACTGTCAACAAGAAGCCTAGAAGTGAGATAAGGAGTTGTTAAGATTTGGAATGCGCCGCCTGGGAGGGTGGTGGAGGCTGATTCCACAGGAGGTTTCGAGAGACAGCTGGATATATATTTGAACGTGATGAATTTAAAGGACTCAGAGATAGTCCCATTCTCTAGCCTAATCGGGTAGCTCTTTCAGGAACCTATAGAGCCTCCTTTTGTACTGTAAAATTCTATGATTCTACAATGCAATTAGTATTAAGTTGATTTTGTGTTATTGCACCTCCAACAAATTGCCAAACAAGTTCTAAAAATCCAAAAACAAAACATTAAATTTATAAAAGGTAAAGTTGCCATAGTCCCAAAGGGCCACAGAGCTGCCCTCTCATTAGCGCAAGACAGTTGGGAGTATTAAGTCACCACGCCACAGGCGAGGGTGAGCTGTTGGCGTCACTCTATATCGCAAACCAGCCATCTAGCCAACTGACCTAACTGGCCTCCAGTTATTTTATCGGAAGCATAGAAATAGAGTTAATGCAATAATTCAATTTCTTTTGACTAACAAATAGCTTGTATTTGTCAATACGTACAAAGCAATTTCAGAGCAATAATTAAACACAGATCACCATTGTTTCAAAAAAAAAAAAAACAGCTTGTCAACAGAAAGCAATAAAAGGTCTGCATGCAAAGACTTTGGTGAGAATATGTACTGAATCACCAAATTAGTATTCACAATAACCTTGTCTTTAATAGCAGATAGTGTGTTCCAGTACGTTAAATAGGCTGGGGTGGGTAATAGGACTAAACGGAAGGACAAGAACGGAGATGTAACCAAAAGTAGGTCTTAGGTAGTCTTTAGAACTTGTGGAAATATGGGAAAAAGTAGTTCAAGAGGAGATCTTCAGAAAAGAATAGTAAATATGTTGTCATTGATCAATGATCAAGAAAGAAAGGGAAGCAAGAAAAACAGGCAACAGACCATACTGGAAGAACAGAGTGTGTTCGCTGAGATGTAGGTTAATAAGATGGCACAGCTCGAAAGAGGAATTAGAACACAGGGATGAAGATTTTAGGTCATTGAGTTGGGAAGTAGGGAATCAACGTAGGTGAAGAACAGACTGCAATATTTCATACAGAACAGGGTGAAAATGATTGAACTCAAAACTAAGTAGAAATAAAAATTTTGTAAAAACCAGGCAAGGTGGGTCTCAGGATGATCATTCTACAGTGTTTTCCATCTGACAAAGTGTCAGTTTTCTGAAAATATATTTTGAAATGGAGATTCAATATATTCAAAAGGCATTTGCACAATTAACTGAAGGTGAATGCAAATAATTAGCAATCAATAAACTTTGTTCTCAATGTACACATTTTGAAAATAAACTCTGCAGTGAATAAACACATGAAAATGTTGTCAAATTTACAGGTGAAAATAGTTTTTTTTAAACTAAAGATTTTGCATTTAAGTTGATGGATTTAGAGGAAGCCAGAAATAACGTCTTTTCAAGAGACAACTCATTTCTGAATATATTACCAAATTCAAGGTTTAGATTTTGTGATTTTCCCAAACATTTTTAAATGTCTGACATAATAAAGATTGGTGTTTAAAGACACTTACCCAACTTGTAAAAATGTTATAAAGCACTTGCTACTGTGAAGACAAGTAAAGTGTTTGTGTTTTTTTTAGTCAAACTCTTTCTATGCTCAAGTAAAACAAAAATTGACTGATGTAAAGAATTTTTAATTAAAATTATTTAAGTTAAGCAATCAAGGATACGGTCAGTGCCTGGAAACAGAGTCTTTCCTGTCAGCAGTTCTGCCATAATGCACCCAACAGACCAAATATCAACTGAAAAATAGAAAAGAAAAATAATATTTCAGTTTAACCCTGCAATAGCTATTTAGGATTGAAGAGATTTTACAGCACAATTTTCATTTGTTTCTATGGCTCAGGATTTTATTTTTAAGTTATATGTGCAGCCAATCTGTAATGGAAAGTTTAGAAATATTCTATATAGTGTGAAATACATAATAGATCAATTGACTTTTACTTTAATTAACACTATAGTCATCAGAATGCTAATAGCAATAGTGTAGTTAATTTTCAAAATTCAATAGCTCTGAACAGGCAAAAGGTTGATCAAAAGCTGATGTATCTGCTTGTAAATATTTCCAGTCAATGACTGCCCTTCTAAATTTTTTATAATTCACCTTAACATGGGACATAGTGTATGACTGATGCACACCCAATACACAAAAAAAATGCAGTGTATCTATTACATTTCTGTCCATTGACACCAAGTTCCTGTTTCTAAAAAAAAAAATCAGGTTAAATGATATGAAGATAGATTCAACAACAAATCACAATGGAATGGCAGATAAAATACAAATCAAATGGAAATGAAAAAAGGTTCAAAAAGTCACAAAAGGAGAAAACAATAGTTAAAAATTTTTGAAAATTGCCATGAACAAAATCAAATTGTTACAATATTTTTGAAATAGAGATTCTGGCACCGGCCTGGATTATCTAAACTCTCCTATTCTCACTAAAAGCAAGGTTTACACAATGGACAAAAGATACAAAAACTGCTTTAAAACTTGCTTAATCAAAATACTTCATTTAAAATGCCTAATCAATTTTCATTGCAGCTCAGTGCCTATGGGAGAAATAGAACCTCAAATTCATGAAGATTCCCAAACTAATCACAATACAGACACGTGCTAGCAGGTTACAATATAAATCTGTGCCCAAAATGACCAGAATGCAAAAACAATAGCTTCATCTACACAAACACGAAGCGAATCACAGGTAGTTGGTACAATTAATTGATCTATTTCTGTATAAAAACCTCAAATTTAAATAATCAAAAAAGAGTACTGTGAAATACATGAAGTGCTAGCACCAAGTAATTTGGTAAAAATGAAAAATACAAGATTCATCTGCATTAAAAATAACTGTTTTTATATATTGTGCACCTGTTCAAAGTGTTAGGAATGGTATCTTGTGAGAAAATGTAAACATGTAAAACTACTTGAGCAATAACGAAGGGTGTACGAAAGTAAGGTTGGGAGCAGTCAACATAATCCATCAATAAGGAAAGATGTGAACAAAGTAATTGGAGGGATCATGTTGCATTTTCTAAAGCAAGTTTATGGCAAAAAGTCAAAGACTCAATTGCACTGAGTTCGTATAGCCTCAAATGAGTCAGCTCAAAACAGCCCTAAAAGATGGTAGACTGTAATCTAGAACAGCTTTGTTTAAAAACTGGAGGAAACTAACCCAAGTCTGTGAAAACATGCACTGGCCAGATTAGAAATAGAAAATACTTATGAAAAAAAAAAGACTAATCTAATTTGTTATGACAATGTCAAACATAGGATTATCAACACTCAATTTTGTCACCTGCTCTTAATACCTGAAAACTTAATGGACTGAAGTGATTCTTAAGGAAAACAGCTACAGAACTAAGATGGCTGATATAATTACCTAACCACAGACTGAGCCAAATCCAGGGATTGCATACTAAATGCACTAAACTGACTGTACCAACAATACCATTTTATCCAAAAAGAGAACGAAGCCAAACTAAAGCAGCATCAAAAATTTTGCGCCTCCTGTTTTAATTAACACTTGCATGATAAATTCACATATTGGGAAATGACAGGGTGCCTGCAGATAATACAGCTTGGAAAAAAATAATAAAACTAGTCCTGGGAACATATAAAGAAACCACATTTCAGTAGCTTGCTCAGCAGAGTAGAGAGAAGAAAATGGATCAATAACAACAGGCTCATGTTCTCTCGCTCTAAAAGTCAGCGTCCAATCATAAAGCAACTTTGGAAAAATATGCATTCATTAAAAAATTCACCACTGCTGAGCAAACAAGACACTAGCTAAATACAGTCAGTCTCACATTTCACTGTCACAACTCAAAAAGACTCCAAGAACTTAAACTGCACTTGTTGTTATCTTCTTGTTTGTACTAGATCTCTTCCTCCACCTTATTCTAAGTGTGCTCGTGTGCTGTGTCTAACAAATTCTTCCAGTAATCTGATCACACATCTCAATACAGGATAGCACCAAAAAAGGAATGAAATACAGCAAAGGGTGGAGAAACAACAAAACAATGCAGCTGTTAATATGTTGGAAAATAACATTAGAGAAATTTTGTCATCCTCAGGCTAGAAATGAAACCCTGTTAACTAATTTATTGCAAATTTAAAGACTCATTATTGCTCAGATCAAAAAAAACCTGATTAGTCTATCGCATTACCACTGTACCTTACCTGTTTGATTGTAATGCATCCAATTTAGCATTATCTCTGGAGCTCTGTACCATCTGGTGGCTACATATCCAGTCATCTCATCATCAGTATGACGAGCCAATCCAAAGTCCAAAATCTAGAAACATAAAGCAATTATAATTTTAAAAACAATTTTAGTTTTAAGACTCTTATTAAAAGGATCAAAAATCAGTTTTTCTGAATGTAAAGGATATTCTCACTTCACCTCTAATCCCCAAGACAAAGGGAGATAAATTAATGATAAATAAGTTAAATTGAATCACTATATTCACAGAATATTTCATTTATTCCAGGTTTCATGTAATTCTATCCAGTCAGTGTTTTTGCTGCACAACTGAAGCACGCCTGTTGAGTTCACTAGTGACCAGCTAAAGAACTACAACAAAACCAGAATTAGTCCTCAGCCAGAGAAAACAAATTAAGTGCCTACCATTTGTATTGCCTCACTGATACATATCACCTATCACTTTTAAGAACAAAATAATTGCCCTAACATAATGCCATAGCACAATAAACAAAATTGCCAAGCCAAAGTTGTTGGGTGGCTTGAGTACAAATTGAGGGTGAACACACAACCATGACCAATGTAATGCACAGGACTCAGAGCGTGATTACTGTTTAAAAGAGTCAGCACTTTCCCATATTTCACCAGAAAATCAGTATTGCTCATGGAAAAGATCAAATCAGCCTTGTCAGTTCTGCTTACAAGTTCCATGCATGCACCTGTTCTCATAGCAGGTAAAGGACAATGGGAGGGAGAGAGAGAGAGACAGACAGACGGGGTGGGGGAGGAGAAGAGAACAGAGACACACACACACACACAGACCAAGAGTGAGAGAATTACATTGCCAAGCTGATCTGTTTCACACCATAAATGTTCCTGTACCACCTCTTTTCTATACGCTTTTAGACAGACCAGAACATTCTGTTAAACGGACTTTGTCAGCTGTATTCTTGAAACCCTTTGACATTTTGTTCCACAGATTGGTTATGACAGTTAGTATCCCACAGGAAAGACATTACATACATCCAAGTTAATTACACCAGACATTCCCTTATGTCTTTGAAGCACTGAATGTTTGAGGTCTATTTCAAGCCCTGCTACTTAATTTAGAAGTTATAGTTATAAAACAGAGCCAACGGCTCAAGTGTATTTACACAGTCAATTTGAACGGTAAAATCGATTTGGGCTGCATTGCTTAATAGGTAATGCCTGTTTTGATCTCAGCTGTTTTTCTAAGCCTGCCTCCACTTCAGAGAAATCCTAGAATGCATCTTCCCAACAATCTGGGACATAGAGCTTTCTATCATCTGTCAATTTCAACATGCCACAGGGAAGGAGGTAATTACCCATATTATATTAGAAGACCAAATTCAAACATTCTGAAAAGAACACCCAAGACCAGGATATTTTTTCCGGTATGGTTTAATATATTGCACAAGTCAGATATTGAATCACTATTATTTTCCTACAGTGTAGGAGTAGGACTTAAATTTATTTATTACCGTTAGCTTGTTTAGTATGCTCTCCATTCAGCATTCTGCTTCAGAAGGCATGCAATGAACTCAAGTTCTCATCCAAAGTTAACTGTAGAGTGATTAATAGTACATAGTCAACCGCTGCCACCATGTGTTTAAACTTTCAAGATCTGATCTTTTGATGCACAAGTAAATTTAATGGATGCTACCTTTTTGCACAGGTGGAATAAAACACAAGCAGCGCTAACTGTGTTATGATTGATGAGATGAAAATATACAAAAACTACTGCAATGCAGTTAAACCAGAAGTAGTTGCAAACAAGAATGGTACTATCAGCCACATCAAATACTAGAGGTTAGGGTGCAGTAACAGGAACATTTGACAATACAGAAAGTTATTGACAACACTTTCCTCGACAAGGCACTGATATTTTCCAGAGAAAAGCTAGAATAAAGCTTCTCAAAGCAAATTACTGTACATACTGGAAATAGGAAATAAAGAAATGCTGGAAATAATCAGTATGCGTGGCTGGATCTCTGGAATGAGAAACAGTTAACTTTTCAATTCAATGGATTTTTAATCCTCCAATCAATGGCCTTAAACATCTTTGTACAGATATAGATTGGGCCTCATTTAAAAGCCCAGCTTTTCCGCTTGTACAGCAGGTAGCATCCTTTTTCAAAGTAAGGTTCAAAGAAGGGTCCCTAGTTTGGTAATTTGTTTAAAAAGGATTTTACTTGCAATGATGAGCCGAGAAAGCTAGAACAGTACCAATGTTGAAAACAGAATTGAGATCTAATGAAGTGACTACCAATGGACAGGCTTTTTGAGTTAAGTAGGTGAGAGGGACTAAAGTACAAATCTTGCAGGCACAGAACTATGTTAAATGCCAGGAGGTACTAACTTCCAGCAGCTGTTTTATGGAACAAGTTTCGAACTCAACTTGTGAAAATATGTACATTGCAAAACTGGATAGAGACCGACAATGTCAAATATGGCCAACCTAACAATGTATAGAAGACAAGTGTGTACTGTAGGAGATTCTCTGTTTATCACTGTGGACTTTTTAAATGTTTTATTGCTTTTTAGGGATAGAGAGAGATTTCCCACAGAATTATTTCTAAAGAAACACAGGGTTTTCTGGGGAGTTTTGCCTCTTCAGGTTTGGGAGATGGGGTTTAATAAATTGAATAGTTTCTAAATAGTGTAAGTTGCTGTCCCAATCCTTTCATATGCTGTGCATAAAAGTAAATTTCAACATTTTATATAGAACTGCAGTTTGGAGAAGTCCATGGCCATTGTAGAAAGCTTCTTGTTGAATTTCAATATCAAGTCATGACCACAAAATCAATGTTTTTTTAAACTGCAGGAGGTATCCATACTGTGATTTTGCTTCAGGGTGACAACAGATTTAAAACAGTTTTGCTATTAGGACTGTACTTCAACATACAGAAACACATGCTGGTTCAAAAACAAAACAAAACAAATAAACCAGTGCATAAATACTTCTTTCATTACGAAACCCATTTGAAGATAGCATCAATTATTTCACACAAATCAGATTAATTTATTTTGATACTAGTTTTTTTTTTGTTTCCAAGTTCCTACCATCTCCAGTTAAATATTTCAGAACAGGGAGTTATTCTAAATATTCTCATTAAGGGAATGGTGTACAAACAAATCAGCCAATAATTGAACTGTTAAAAATATTTTGATTCCTTGCCTTTAGCTCACAATCTTCATTCACTGCTAGATTGCTGGGTTTCAAATCCTGCAACAGAAGAAGAAATAAATAACATTTTCAAACAATTTTTCTAGATTGTTTGGCTACTTTGTAAGTGGTTCAAGTACATTCTGGACCATTCTACTAAGCACAAGGTAAATGTTAAAAGCCGATGTAAAACGAAGGTCAAGACAACATCCTAGCATTTTAGTTCAGACTGACAACTTTACACGAAAAAGGGAGCCTTCAAACTGAGGGCCCAAGTTACCAAAACTCCTTCAATCTCCTGATTCAGTATTTACAATATCAAACATTTTTGAAGCTTAGCATTTTTAGGGCCTCAACCTTTAAAATGTAGCAATCTTCTGCATATTATGAGCACACAAAAGAATCACTGAAGATGCTTGTCCAGAAAACAGCTAGTGCTTGTATGTTTCACATTATGAAATTCTCTAACAGCTTGACCAAAGAGCAATGAGCTTTCAGACAGGTGAGTTCCCTAATGCCGATTGTTCGAACGACAGATCCCATTTTGAATAATTTCATCAAGAATTTAAACGTTTTCAAATAAACCGAGGAGTAGAACTTGTAACAAGGTTAATCAACTTCCACTCAATTCTAGTTTCTTTTCCAAAAAAAAAGTTAACAATTAAAATATTAACACATTAGATTGCCTTCCTGCTGGAACTACTCAACGGCTTCCGTGCAAATTCACCTTAATATAATCACTAATTCTCATCATCTACATCTCACTCAAATCAAGATCAGTGATTTGTAGCTTTCATACTCGATATGGTTTGCCCCACTACCCATTAAAATTCTCTGCCCATATTCACATGCACCTAGTCAATTACTCTCCAGTGGTCTCTTACCAACCACGTACCTATCACTGCTTTCAATCCCAACCCCTTCCCTAGAGAAGGTGAGCTGCTTTCTTGATTTGCTGCAATCCTTGGGATTCAAGAACACCCACAATGTTTCTAGGAACAGAGTTCAAAGGACCTGCAGCAAAAAGGTACAGTGAAATAATTCTAAGTTAGGATGGAGTGTGACTTGCAGGGTTACCATGCATCTGTTGCTTTTGTCCTTTTAGGTGGTAAAAGGTCACAGGTTTAGAAGTGCATCTTGTACAGGCGCACACTGCTGCCACTGTGCATTAGTGGTGAAGGCAGTAAACACTGAAGGTGGTGAATGGGGTGCAACTCGGGCAAGCTGCTGTGTCCTGGATGGCGTCAAGCTGAAAGTTGTTGGAGCTGCATTCATCCAATCAAATGATGAGTATTCCATCAGGCTGCTGACATTTGACTTACAATGAACATAGAAAATAGCAGCAGGATTAGACCATTCAGCCATCAAGCCCACAATGCTATTTAATATCCTCATAGTTGATTCTCTATCTTAATGTCATAATCCATAATCTCTCCATACTTTAACTTCTTTAAATATATTCAGTGACTTCCAACTCCATAGCCTTTTGTGATGGAGAATTCCACAGGTTCATGATGCTGACGAAAGTTTGCCCAGTATAAAAATGTAACCCAAGACTGTGATTCTTGTGTCCCCACCCAGGTTAGGAGAAACATCATCCCTGCATCAAGAATACCCCTCAGTCCTGTCAGAATATTATCCACTTCAATAGGATCCCCTCTCATTCTTCTAAACTCCAACGAATAACCTTCAAACTAGGAAGTGGACAGGCACTAGAGAAACAGCAGACGACTCACTTCGTCAAAATTCTGAGCCTCTAACCTGCTCTTGTAGCCACAGTATTTAGAACTGGCCCAGTTAGAATTCCAATCATTGGTAACACCCAGGATGTTGACAGTTTGGCATTACCATTGCTGAAACCTTTGAACATTAAGGAATGATGGGTAGATTTTGTCTGGGTGGGAGTTGGAGATGGAGATGGCACCTGTGTAGCCTGAACGTTACTTGTTACGTATCAGCCAATGCCTGGTGTTGTCCAGGTCTTACTCAATATGGATTTGGACTGCTTTCATATTGAGGAGTTGCAACTGCTGCTAAAAACTTAAATTGGTTGCCAGTATAATTATTTGCACACTTTTTTTAAGCAAGTCTGTCCAATTGTAGAGTTACACCTAACGTTGGGCACTCGTATTCTGCAAGCACAGGTTGATTGGGTACCGTTCAGTATCTTGCTTGTTGCAAACAACATATTGGATATGTTATTCAATAAAAAGATCTAACTCAAAAGCTCAGGACCCACACTCTGTAGATGTGGAAATTCTTATAAGTAAAGGAAAACAATGCTGGGAATAGTTTTTGGTTGCTGTGGTTGGTTCGCTAGTTCCCAGACGTTTCATTACCCTGCTGGGTATCATCATCAGTGCAGCCTCCGATGAAGCGCAGTTGTGTTTTCCTGCCTGGTATTTAAACTCTGGGATCCATTGGAATTGGGTTACCTCATTTCCGGGTTTTCTTCGCAGTGGTGTATATATAAGGTGTAATTCTGTGTGTTTATGGATGGCCTTCTTGGTTGAAAACAAAGCCTCTAGAAATTCAAGACAACAAGGTGCAGGGCTGGATGAACACAGCAGGCCAAGCAGCATCATAGGAGTAGAGAGGCTGACGTTTCGGGCATCTCCAACTGCCGTCGAGACATCAATCGCCTCAACCTCTCCACCCCTCCAACCTCTCCCCCGCAGAACGTGCAGCCCTCCGCTCCAATCCCAACTTCACCATAAAACCTGCGGACAGTTGTAGTATGGCGCACTGACCTCTACATCGCCGAGGCCGGACGCCAACTCTCCGACACCTCCTCCTACCGCCCCCTTGCTCATGACCCCACCCCTGAGCACCAAACCATCATCTCGCAAACCATCCACAACCTCATCACCTCAGGTGACCTCCCACCCACGGCCTCCAACCTCATCGTTCCCCAACCTTGCACTGCCCGCTTCTATCTCCTTCCCAAAATCCACAAACCTGAATGCCCTGGTCGACCCATTGTCTCCGCCTGCTCCTGCCCCACCGAACTGATCTCCAACTATCTAGACTCCATTTTCTCCCCCTTGGTCCAGGAACTCCCTACCTATGTCCGTGACACCACCCACGCCCTCCACCTCCTCCAGAACTTCCAATTCCCCGGTCCCCAACACCTCATCTTTACCATGGACGTCCAATCCCTCTACACCTGCATTCCCCATGCAGATGGCCTTAAGACCCTCCGCTTCTTCCTGTCCCGCAGGCCCGAACAGTCCCCCTCCACTGATACCCTCATCCGCTTAGCTGAACTCGTCCTCACACTCAACAACAAAAAAAGGAAGGGTCTAGGCCCGAAACGTCAGCCTCTCTGCTCCTATGATGCTGCTTGGCCTGCTGTGTTCATCCAGCCCTGCACCTTGTTGTCTCGGATTCTCCAGCATCTGCAGTTCCTACTACCTCTAGAAATTCCCATGCTTGTCTCTGTTTGGCCTGTACTAGGATCTTGATGTTGTCCCAATCGAACTGGTAGTTCGCCTTGTCTGTGTGTATGGAGACGAGTGTGTACTGGTCATGTCTTTTTGTTACTAGTTGGGCCACTGCACTGATGGTGTTACCCAGCAGAGTAATGAAACGTCTGCAAATTAACAAACCAGCTCGGTGAGCGAACCCACCATAGCATCCACAACCTGAGCTACAAATCTACTCAAGAACTTTATTTTTTTGGTCTCTGAGCGGAACACAGCATTAAGGAAAAATGTCATTTGTGTATTTCACAAAAGCAACATAATAATTGTGAACGACTTCACATGGGCTAAACCAATCAAATATGACCTGCATCCTTTCACTTTCTCCCTTGCCCCCAAAATCCCACCTACACTACCTTTAGTGACCCTCTTCCCCACCCCCAAATCCCAAATCCCACCCCCCACCCCCAAAATGACCAGTAAACTGCATTCCTCTCTCTGCCTGAACTCACTGACCATCTCACTTGCATTCTCTTTAATAACCCCCCTCCACCAAACCTCTTACCGAGCCTTCCTCGGTGATTCCCTGCATTCTCATTGGAGATCCAGATTTGATGTGAAGGCACAGCTGTGCAGTTATGCAAAGACAGTCCTGATTTCTTGAACTGCTGCCATCCTTGGTGCAGAACGTAGTATATTGTGCGAACTCACGAACAAGCCTATATCCATCACTAATAGTCCTCTAACATCTTCCAAGCCTGCAATCTGTACCACCTCAATGGACAACAGCAGCCGATATGTAGTACCATACCTACAGAACCAAGAGCCACAAATTTTCTATCCTAAAATGTACTGTTCTGAGGAATCCACCTCAACAAGAAAACACCAACTATCCAATCACAAAAGTCACAACTACTGGACACAACATGTATTAACTTCTGTTTCAGCAACAAGGAAGTCCAGCAAATGGAGCCCAAATGGTGTACCACAGAGGCTTACTTCTCAAGTACAGAAAAGACAAAGAATATTTGTTTCAATCTTGATATCTGTAATTTGTTGCTGTTAACTTCACCTCTCTTTTATCCCAGAGGAACCCTCTATAATACTCCGTAGTAAACTAATCTTTAATTTGTTTAAGCAAGAGCTTAACTGGAGGCTTTTCTTTTTACTTGAACCATTCCAAATTTTAAAAAAAGTTAAATCTGCATCTCAATCTACAATTCATTGATCACATGCGTGGAACTAGCTGGTGGTCACGACGATTTCAACATCATGCTTTTGAAAGTTTTGTGAGCTAGATCTAGAGACAGGCAGTAATTTCATATCTGATTTCATTCTCATCCTATCAGTGAGAAGGAAAGCTTCAGTTTTCCATTCCTCTTTTACACAAATAGCCTTGCTTCACAGATGTTAGTGTGGACCACAAGAGAAAAGGAATTGGAGTCTGTTGAAACTAACTCTCCTTCCTATTTAGGTATTAACCACAAAGTACAATTATTTAAAAAAAAAAAGCATTTCTTGATTCAAACTCAAGAAAAAAAACGGTGTTGTAGCTATTCTACAAAAGTCAGATCCTGTCTCAGTAAAGTATTTTCTTTTCTCCAACCTTATATAGAAAAGTCACAATAAAATTCAAAGCAAAGCTATAGCGCTAGATTTAATCAAAACTGTATGTCATATGCCTAGATTTGGGAAAATGCTCAACATTTTTAAAGACTTTATACTGCATTTACTTCTTTGCGACTACACTCATACACCTATAAAGCTATGTTACAACATTTAAGATGTATACTAAATATTTAAAAGGACAAATGAGTATGTCTCACAGCCTGCAGAGATTTGAAAATCGTCAACAGCTACTGACCTTTCAATGCCTCTACAGATATATTATTCTAAAGTACTATATTCTCAACATAAAATACTTACTCTGTGTATGATCCCAGCTGAATGGATGTACTGTGAAGAGGAGAGAAAAGTTAGGTACTGTTGTCATTATGAAGTCAAACAATTCCACAAAAATAGCAGTTTTAAATAAATGCAGTTCCAGGAACTATTTAAGTGGGATTATATACACACAGACTCACTCACACAGACGGACAAAACCTCCAATTTCTGATGATGGATTGAATGTTAACATGGATCTTTCAGTCAATGAAAGATACTGAACTGAAAATATTGAAACCAGTTACTTGGCTTATTTTGATTATTAAATGTCAGTATGGTATAATCATTTGATACACTTTTGCAGAGGCTCTTCAGAAATCCTCACTAAATGAGGACTGGCATGAGCTGAGAATAAGTATGACAAAGAGGACATCCACTGTCCATAAAATTGTTTTGCAAGGCACTGTTAGAATAGTCAAATTATTAGAAAGTGACACACTCTATATATTCTCGAATTCAGATTGAATTCGGGGAAGACAAGCATCATAGATTTCTTCCGCCGCAATGTGAGATTACGAATCCAGAATTAATTTATTTTCAAGGTTTGAGAAAACAAAAGGGGGTTGGTGAAGATTGTGCAGTTAGGTTGTGATATTAAATGCCTTGTGATAGGCCATAAAGTAGCACATAATATACTGTTTAACAGCAGTGAATCCTGTGGGATTAAACAGAAGAAAGGTAGCCACAGATATAAAATTGCCTAAATAACAAATGAGAGATTAGTGGTGAGTGATGGCTTTTCAGACTGGCTGAAAGTGGTGTCCTCCAGGAATCTATTTTAGTGTTTCTGTTCTGATACATATTAATGACCTGGACTTGGGCACCGAGGGCATAATTTCAAAGTTAATAAACAAAATATGGAAATATAGTGAGAACAGCAAACTCCAGGAGGATAAGGATTGGCAAAACAGGCACTCACATAGTAAGGAAGGAAGAATGTGAACACATTATGAACCGTAGTTTTAAAAGATAGGGCAAAAGAACAGAGAAATCTTGTGGGAAAGTGTTTGATGTTGGTGTTACAGATATAAATCTTTGCAAGTGACAGGGCAAGTTGTTAAAGCTATTACAAAAGGCATACAAATTGCTTCCCCTTATAATTTTGCATTCTATGTTTCAGTTTAAGAAAGTTATACCAGATCTTTATCAATCATTAGCAATGTCTCAGGTTGAATATCACGTTCAATAGCACAATCACCAGTTTAGGCTAAATTTCAAGGCCTTATGCAGGGTGAGGGGCAAAATTTACTGGAATCGAACCACGTATAGGAGGTTTCAGTTGAATGAAGCAACTAGAGAAGTGGAAATAGTTTCCCTGAGAGCAGAGACAACTTAAAGAGAATGCTAAGAATTATTTAGCGGTTTTGAAGTATAAACAACATGAAACTGTCAGAAAAATTGTGATTGTCAATTATCAACCTAAAAGAATAAGAAAGAAGCTGAAGCTTATTCTTTTTAAAAGGTGTGTTTGAGCGGCAGGCAGCTGAAAGCTCAGGGTCTTTTTTGCAGGCAGAAAGTAGATGTTCTGCAAAGCAGTCACCCAGTCTATGCTTTGTTCCTCCAATATAGACGAGACCACATTGTGAGCAGTGAAAGCAGTATAGATTAGATTGTGGGAAGTGCAGGTAAAGTTCTGCTTCACCTGGGAGGTGTGTTTGGACCTTTGGATAATGAGGTGGCAAACGGGCAGATGTTACACTTTCAGCAGTTGCAGGGCTGTGCGCGCGGGCGGGAGGGGTGTCTTGGAAGTGAAGGAAGAGTAGACCAGGGTGGCCCAGAGGGAATGGTCCCTGCAGAATGCAGACAAGAGAAGGGAGGGGAATGTGTGTTTGGTGGTGGCATGTCACTGGAGGTAGCGGAAATAGCAGCTGATGGTCTTCTGGGCGTGGATGCTAGGGGAATGGTAGGTAAGGATGAGGGTAACCCTATCGCTGTTGTGGGAGGGAAGAAAGTGGCTCAGAGCAGAAGTGACAGAGATGGTTCGGATCCTGTCGAGGGCCCTGTCGACAACAGTGCTAGGGTATCGTCAGCTGGGGAAGAACGTGGACATTTCGGATGCTCCCTCGCCAAAGTTGGCCTCACTGGAATAGATGCAATGGAGATGGAGAAACTGGAAGAGTGGAATGGAGTCTTTACAGGAAGCAGAGTGCAGGGATGCACAGTCCAGACAGTGGTAGAAATTGGTGGGTTTATATTGGATGTTAGTGGCCAGTCTATCCCCAGGAATGGAAACAGATGTTGAGGAAGGGAAGGGAGGAGTCTTGAATAGACCAGGTGAAAGTTAGGACGGGGTGAAGTTGGAAGTGAAATCAATTAACTTTTCCAATTCCAGACAAGAGGGGGACTCAGATCAACACTGTCATCGGTCTATCGGAGAAAGAGTTGTGGATGGGGCTAGAATAGGACTGGAACAAGGCATGTTCCACATACCCCACAAAGTGACAGGCATAACTGGGGTCCTTCCAGGTATCCATGGCCACCCCTCTGACGTGAAGAAACTGACATGAGTTGAAAGAGAAGTTGCGGGGGGACGAGCTCAGAGGAGGGTGGTGGTGGGTGACAACAGTTCAGCGCTTTGCTCCAGAAAGAAGCAGAGAGCCCTGAGACCATCCTGGCCGGAGATGGAAGTGTAAAGGGAATGCACGTCCATGGTAAAGAGGCGGCTGGAGCCTGCAAACTGGAAATTCCAAAACTGGCATAAAACATCAGAGGAATCATAGTTATACGTGGGCAGGAACTGGACCAGGGGAGAAAAGACCGAGTCAAGATAGGAAGAGATGAGTTCTGTAGGGCAGAGGCAGGCTGAAACAATGGGTCTGCCCAGGCAGTCCTATTTGTGGATTTTCAGGAGGTAGAAGCGAGCTATCAGTTTGGAGGCAGGGGTGGTGGGAGGGATAACCAGATGAAATGAGGTCAGGGGCCATGGTTAATATAACGGCCTGATGTGCTATGGCGGGTCATGGTCCAGGGAAAGATAGGAGGAGGTATCCGAGAGCTGGCGCTCAGCCTCTGCAATGTAGAGGTCAGTACACCAGACTACAACAGCACCACCCTTATC
>NW_025967066.1:0-25000 GCF_021869965.1 Rhincodon typus | reverse complement strand
ACCATTGCCTCTGCAGCTTGTTTCATACACACAACACCCTCTGCGTGAAAAAGTTGCCCCTTAGGTCCCTTTTAAATTTTTCCCCCTCACCTTAAATCTATGCCTTCTAGTTTTCGACTCCCCCACGCTGGGGGAAAAACCTTGACTATTCACCCTATCCATACCCCTCATGATTTTATAAGCCTGTATAAGGTCACACCTCATCCTCCGACACTTCAGGGAAGTTAGGGGCAGTCTATTCAGGCTCTCTCTATAGCACAAACTTTCTAACCTTGACAACATCCTTGTAAATCTTTTCATAGTTTCACAACATCTATCCTACAGCAGGGAGACCAGAACTGAAAGCATTATTCCAAAAAAAAAGACCTAACCAGTGTCCTGTACAGCTGCAACATGACCTCTCAACTCCTATATTCAATGCACTGTCCAATAAAGGCAAGCATAACACTTTCTTCACCATCCTATCTACCTGTGAATCCATGTACAAGGAACTATGAACCTGCACTTCAAGGTCTCTTTGTTTGGTAACACGCCACAAGACCTTACCATTAGGTATATAAGTCCTGCACTGATCTACACAACCAAAATGCAACATCTCACAATTATCCAAATTAAACTCAATCCACCACATTAATGACATTTGGAACATTTTTTAAACTTGCTGATCACATGGAACTTGGAAATGTAGCAAACAGTGAGGATGATTGTAACATATTCCAAGAGGACATAGATAGTTTAGTGGACCATGTGGATACACAAAAGAAAAATATAGAAGCAACACATGCTAACTGACAACAATTGTGTTCACAAATCTTTGAAGATTAATACAGCAATCAATAAAGTATGTGGGATTCTAGGTGTTATAAATGATATAACATGTAAGTACACTACAAAATACAGTACAAAGACACAGAAAAAATGTTTAAAGCAAATTTTACTCTACATGTCTATTCTATCGATGGTGACCTCACTTTAAGGACAAGGCGGCTTCTGAGAAGGTGTGGAAGAGATTTATTAGAATCGTTTTAAGATGAAGGATTGCAGTTGCATAGCGGAGATAATTTGGGTGCAATCTCATTACAGCAGAAAAGGCTGCAGCAGATTTGAAAAAGGTATTTGGAGTCAATGTTTTGGATGGTTGAACATAAGAACTAGGAACAGAAGGTGGTCATCTGGGCCCTCGAGCCTGCCCCACCACTCAATAAGATCATGGCTGATCTTTTTGAGTCTCAGCTCCACTTACCCACCCACTCACCATAACCCTTAATTCCTTTACTGTTCAAAAATTTACCTAGCCTTGCCTTAAACATATTCAGCGAGGTAGCTTCATCTTCACTGGGCAGGGAATTCCATAGATTCACAACCCTTTGGGTGAAGAAGTTCCTCCTGACCTCAGTCCTACATCTGCTTCTATTTTGAGGCTATGCCCCCTCGTCCTAGTTTCACCTGCTAGTGGAAACAATCTCTCTGCGTCCACCTTATCTATTCCCTTTCATAATCTTATATGTTTCTACAAGATCTCCCCTCATTCTTCCGAGTTCCAATGAGTATAATCCCAGCCTACTCAGTCTGTCCTCATAATCCAACCCTCTCAACTCTGGAATCAACTGAGTGAATCTCCTCTGCACCCCCTCCAGTGCTAGTATATCCCTTCTCAAGTAAGGAGACCAAAACTGCACACAGTACTCCAGGTGTGGCCTCACCAGGACCCAATACAGCTGCAGCATAGCCTCCCTGTTTTTAAACTCCATCCCTCTAGCAATGGCAGACAAAATTCCATTTGCCTTTTTAATTACCTGCTGCACCTGCAATCCTACTTTTAGCGATTCATGCACAAGGACACCCAAGTCCCTCTGCACAGCAGTGTGCTGCAATTTTTTGCCATTTAAAACATAGTCCATTTTGCTGTTATTCCTACCAAAACAGATGACCTCACACTTATCAACATCAGCCAGACCTTTGCCCACTCACTTAGACTATGTCCCTCTGCAGACTTTCCGTGTCTTCTGCACACTTTGTTCTACCACTCATCTTAGCATCATCTGCAAATTTTGACATACCACACTTAGTCCCCAACTCCAAATCACCTACGTAAATTGTAAACAATCACGGTTCCAACACTGATCCCTGAGGCACACCAGTAGCCACTGACCACCAACCAGAAAAACACCCATTTACCCCTACTCTTTGTTTTCTACTAGTCAACCAATCCTCTATCCACACCAATACATTATCTGTAATACTGTGCAACTTTACCTTATTTAGCAACCTTTGGTGTGGCACCTTGTCAAATGCCTTCTGGAAATCCAGATAAACCACATTCACAGGTTCCCCAAGGGTGATAAAATGCACCATTGGTAATTGGCAAAAGAACCTAAAGATGGCACAGTACATAGGAATTAAACATGCCTCTGCAAGGCTTCATTGTATGTGGAGAAAACTACTGGGGAGAATTGTAGAGTAGTATTGCCTGAGTTTTGTTTCGAAAAGAATTCTGTTATGTCCTGAAATTGCCAGAGACTTATTCTAAAATAACTAGAAATTAAATTCACTTCCACCTTTAAAATGAATGAATGGAAAAATCACAACTGTGACCCATTTTTCTCGAGCACTGCTGGCATGTATGCCAGGAAATTGTACGCAAGTCTTGCAGCCATGTGTAGAGTTAGAACAACGTCAAAAAGATATTGTTACAAGTAGCCCTCTCTACAATTTATCATCATCAATTAATTCATGATTTTTCATTTGCAGGCCACTATAAATACTAACAGTATGCTTAACAATGCAGCGGCATAATAATCACTCAAAGTTTATTAGTACATTATAAGGGCAAAATCCATATGTATATTCAAATAAAAACTACAAACAATAAGTTTTAATTCTTTATGCATAGGATTTTCCAGAATTTTTACATTTATAATAACATTATTGCAGTAGGACTTCAGGTCATTATCAAGGAAGTTAACGTGATCAAGGCAGAATATCAGCTTCTTGAAAGTGACAATGAAATTCCTAGGTTGAAGGAAAACCTTCTTTAAAAACCAGAACTGTACATGCATGAAAATAATCTTTTAAAATTTCCCAAATTTTAATCAAATCTTACCAGTTTCAATTAATAATTCAATATTGTACACCAAAATCATAGCCATGTTAAGGAACTCAAATCAGAAGTTTGTGAATTTAACCTGTTCTCATGGGGAGTTGATGGGCTAGTGATATTATTGCTGGACTATTAATCTAGAAATCCATACGATGTTTTGGAGTCCCAGGGCAGACGGCGGAATTTGAATTCAGTAAAAAAAAAACCTGGAATTAAAAGTCTTACAATGAACATGAATCCATTGTTGATTGTTGGAAAAACCCATCTCGTTCACTAATGCCCTTTAGAGAAGGAAACTGCGATCCTTACCAGTTTTGGCCTACATGTAACTTCAGAGCCACAGCAATCTGGTTGACTCAAACTGCCTTCTGGGCAATAAATGCTATCCTGGCCAGCAATGCCCTTATCCCATAAATTAATTTTAAAAAGTTAACTTTAGAATTTCTGGTATTTGAAATATTTGCATTTCTCTATATGGTCTAAGTAGAATAGTTGGGATGAATTTAACAAAAATGGGGAATGCACAGAAAGAATGTTTTGTTTTCCTCATAATTGAATTTTGTATATGTTTGTAATGCTTTAGTTTCATTTCAGAAAGGTCGATCTTTTGAAAATTGTTACTCTGCTTGGCTTAATTCACAGATAGTTGGCTGCAATACAGTGGAAGACAACTTCCAATCCACATTTAGGCTTAGGCAAAGCACCTAGAACAAATCCTGACAAATACAAAGGCAATTTAGCAATGATTCAAGGATAACACAGTGTGGAGCTGGAGGAGCACAGCAGCCCAGGGAGCATCAGAGGAGCAGGAAAGTTGATGTTTCGTGTCAGGACCCTTCCCCGACTTGAAATGTCAACTTTCCTGCTCCTTTGATGCTGCCTGGCCGGCTGTGCTTCTCCAGCTCTACACTGTGTTATCTCTGACTCCAGCATCGGCAGTTCTTACTATCTCTTAATGATTTAAGGCTGGTTATAGAACTTTGAGGGAAATAAGTTGAATACACATGCAGAAAGTCTAATCAGTTTGATGGCTGCAGTGGTATGAGAGATGCAAAAAGACACATTATGCTCTTCCATTAGCTTGAAAGGAACTACTCAAAAACCCTTTAGTCTTAGGATGGCTGCTTGGAGATAGGTACATAAAAACTTCAAAAATACAGAAGGGGCTAACTTTTGCTTCAAGTTACAAGAAAATTTGAGTCGGGGCAGACTTGCACCTTCATGACTTGTGTGGAAATTTGGTGAAACTGATCATGTTTAAATAAGATCTTGCCCAATTTCCATTTAATTGAAATCAACAGCATTCCAGAACAAGTGGATGGTTGGCTCTATCAGATCACTGTCCAAGCAGTAAAGTCACAATTTTACCATGGTTAAAAATAAAATGTTAAAGTGTCATTCTCAGCGTCTGAAATGGCGATGAAATCTGCCAGACTTTATGATTTGTGTGTGCTCAAGTTACTCAGCAGACCAATCTGAAACTGCAGATTTGGGCAGAAAGGACATGCGTTACAAGTAGTTGGAGAGAACGTTGCCACATATATACAATTTGTTTAGTCCCTCACAGACACTGATGTCAATTCTCCTCTTTTCAGAATGTCCTGAAAATGTTTTCTGTCTACAAGATTGGGCGTCATCCTTAAGTTGCAAAAAGATGATCTGTCAAAGCCATTTATTAGACATAAATATCTTCTGTGTTCAGAAAACTTCAAATCGAGTTGCTGTGTTTTTGCATTTACTGTCTAAATTAAATTTCTTTCTTCACTTACATTACTTGTCACTGCTTAATTACTGGCATTAGCCACATGATGGCACTGTTCTATTTGTTCCCTACAAAACATTTTCTGAAACAATTTTGCTGCTTAGTTACAGCAATTGAAATCTCTTTTCAATGAAATATTGAAAATAAATAATAAATTTAAACAAAAAACCTTTCAATAAAATAATAACATTCATCCATTCTGTTTAATTTTCCAAACCACATCCTTTCTCATCATCCAGACTTGGATTTGATACTTGTACCATTTTGTTCCTGGATCTATTAAACCTCTGGAATGTTTACATGCAAGAGTCATCGTTAACTCTAGGTCTAATTCAGTAATTGTTAGTTAGAAATCATGGACCTACACTGCCCTATGGGCAGCAGGTCAAAATAAGCCCTTTAATGCTGGTTCACAGCTACTCCTGGCTTGTTTCCTTGGATTAAGAGTATCAACACTATTAAAGTGGGCACCATGGCACAAGAAAACCCAGCTAAAAATGGCACTCAGCAGACATGTTACATTAAAAAAAACACACAATAATTCTGTAAATTGCTACCTTTGATCAAACAAAACTAAAAAGGAATTTTAGTTTAACTTAGGAACTTTACGTAATTACTAATGAGCCCGCAGATGGAAAATAATTGTTAGAAACTATATAGATTGATAAAATGACATGCTATGAGAATGATAAGCATGCCATTGAACAATAAATCTCGAAACATAAATTAATTCTACTCACTGGAAAAAATGTATAGTAAGAGTCTTTACCATCATAATTGGACACTCCTAGGTATACACATTGCATTAAGATCACCATAACGGAGCAGATTCATCAACAGAAATGTATCCATTCAGTAAAAGTATGGATCATCCACGACAGCGGATTGAGCCTGGGTCAGAGCGATGGCAGTGGATCAAGGGGTGGGCCGATTCAGTGGTTACAGCGGGCCTGTGGGGCAACAGCAGTCGGTGGCGAGAGCTGGCCGGTGAGGCGGTGACGGCAGTAAAAGTGGGCCTTTCACATGGCGGCAGCTTCCGAGGTCCTAGTGATTGGAGTGGTGGCATCGGCAGTGGCATGGCTCCTTTGGCGATCTGGGGCAGTGACAGCAGAGCTTCTCCCAGCGATCAGACGCAGCCGTGACGCAAGTGCGGCTCCTCCAAGAGTGACGCACAGGCTGGCCTAGACTTCGCTCTGTGGCTGGGCCCAGGTGCCTGCATCATTGTGGAGATGGGACTTGGGACTCGGGACTCAGATCTGGAGTCTTTTTTCTTACCTTTTGGCTCTGTTGAATCTTTTAATTCTGGTTTTTGTAACCAAGTTGTCACCAGTGAATGGCGACTTTGTGCACTTTTTGCTGTACTTGTGTATTCCTATCCTTAGTGCATGTGACAAAATAAATCTAAATCATATCTTAAAAGTCTGTTGTCAGTAGCCTGGAAGACACCATAATGCCTATATCATTGATAACTCTCGGGTTGCTGCTTCATTCCAACAGCCATTCACCTCACAAGGATGACTGCTTGGAGACAGGTCCTAACCTAGTTCTGAGGAAGAGTCAGCAGACCCAAACATTAACTCTGATTTCTCTCCACAGATGCTACCAGACCTGCTGAGCAATTTCTGTTTTTGCTTCTAACCTCTACAACCATGATTATACAACTGACTGAGGCCAAAGGAATGGGAGTACCTAGTGAGGCACTTTTGGTAAGGGTAGATAAAACATAGGCCCCTTCTTCCACCAAAATCATCATGGAGCAAACAATTGGCCTGTTGAAGATGAATGGCCAATACATGCAGCAACTGTTTTTTTTTGCGGAGAGGGTTAACTGGAGCAAGCGAAGAGGGCATGTGATTGACCCTGAAGAGCTGGGAAAGCAACAGCAGTCTTCTTAGGGAGGATGATGAAAGTGTTGAGCAAGCAAAACATCACATTTAGCACAACAAAGTGGTGTGCAATTAGGTGCAACAAGCCATTCTTACAGCTGTATTTATGTTAACAGTTGATTAAATAGGTGATGATGTAGAGGCAATACATTTAAGATTGCGAGATTCTATTTCCAATGAAGTATCACCTGTTCTACCTATGAACCCACAGGAGCTTTTAGAATAGAATAGAATCCCTACAGTGTGGAAGCAGGCTCTTCGGCCCAACAAGTCCACACCAACCCTCAGATCATCCCACCCAGACCTACCCCCTAATCTACACATCCCTGAACACTACGGGCAATTTAGCATGACCAATCCACCTAGCCTGCAGATCTTTGGACTGAGGGAGGAAGCCGGAGCACCCAGAGGAAACCCAAGCAGACACAGGGAGAATGTGCAAACTCCACGCAGGCAGTCGCCCGAGGGTGGAATCGAACCCGGGTCCCTGGAGCTGTGAGGCAGCAGTGCTAACCACTGAGCCACCGTGCTGCCCCAAAAAATAATACCACTGGACCATCACCTCCCCCTTTTTTGTTTTCCACCCACAATATCTACTGTGAAGGCTATTCTGGTCGAGCAACATTTTACCTGATGCACAGCCAGGCTTTAAATATGACATCAGTGAAAAATCCCAGAAGTCCTGATGTAAGTGTCTAGTTTTTCTTGTATATATTAAACTTATTGCCCATCTCATGTTCTAAAACAGACCATAATCACTATACCCCTGTCATTCATCCTCTGTTTAATAATACATCAACCTTTTTCTAACAATAAAATCAATAGAGTCTTTTTTAAGTAATCTGCCAAAAGGTTTAGATTAAAAGTGAGTAGTCTTAAAACTTGTGAGCTTAAATTTCAAAGTTTGAAACTGCCAACGTAACACATATATCCTGATACACTGTGTTCGTTGGAATAATTCTTTCATAGAATGCCATATAACAAAACTACTTTTCCTACTTGCACCTCTACCGTGCAATAGTTAACCAATGGCTCGAGAACTGCAGACTACAGTTATTGAATAAGGCTACACTGGAACAGTGAGAATGATGATAATCATTTGATATACAGAATAGTAAATTTGGTTAAAAATGAATTCATATTGTTTTTAAGAACACATGTATACCATATTTCTAAAAGATCGTTATGACTGTTTAGAATTACATTGGTAGTTTATCATATTTCAATACTAGCCATTGCATACCATAGGATTATCTTCAAAATGCAAATATTAGATAATATTCAACATCATCTTTCTTTGTCTTTAGCTCAAACCAAATCTAAATAACTGCATTTCATACAAAGATTGAGGTCCCAAAATCTTTAATTAAAAAAAACTAAATACATCATAACAACCTGCACTTATTACATAAAATAAAACCAAAATCCTAGAGAAACTCAGCAGATCCTGAAGATTCAAAGAGGAGACTTTGGAGCTAAAACATTAACTGTGCTTCCCTCTCCACAGATGCTGCTGCACCTGTTGCATTTCTCCACTATTTTCTATTATATTTCAGATTTCCAGCATCCACCATACTTTATTTTTATTTGCTTGCACATATAGTAACATGCCCAAGATGCTTCAATTTTGATAAGCAGAATAGATATTTACAGTTCAAAAACCAAAGAACTGCGAATGCTGGAAATCAGAAAAACTCAGCACGTCTGGCAGCATCTGTGGAGAGAAAGCACAGTCAACGTTTCAGAACTCAGATGATCACAGATAAATACAGATGATATGCATGGTTAATTAGATTCCATCAGTGGCAAAAGAGATTGAAAACTAAAATGGTACATTTATACAACAGGAAAATAAACCAACGTGACCTCTGCTATTAAAAAAGTACACTCATTTTGAACAGACTGAAAAATTAAATATTGAAATCGGATTTATTTTAATAGTAAAAACCTTGCGCTCTCTTTCTCCTTGGGACTAAAGCACTCGAGTTAAATCAAAAACTCAGGAGATACATCACAAACATTTTTAGAATTATGTGGATTAGAGTTGTTAGCATTTTTGGGCTCTTTAGACAAAGATAAAATTAAGTACCAATATTGTTTAAATGAATATTCCTTAATTTTCCTACTTTTAGGTCAGCCATTTTGAAGCTGGTTACATTCACTAATATAAGAGTCACGTTTGGTTATACCAAGCCAAATTTATTTTTTTTTACAATTCAGCAAAGTTTGACCTTGAATGCTTTTAAAAACAATTTTTCTTGGCATATGGATAAGAGTAACAATACAATTTATATCAGCTACACGCAGTTATCCTGAGAAAGTAATGGCACACTGCCTTCTAGAAGTCAACCAAACTATGACTATGATCTGAGAATCTACTGCAGAAGGTGTAAAAAATGAATTACTCATTTGGGATTCATGAATAAGCTAGCCCAAGTAGGGTGGCATATTCCCTTTCCTGAATGACATTAGTAAGCCAGTTGTTATTTTTAAAGAACAATGGAGCAGTTTGCTAATTGTTAGGCATGAATCATCAACTTTATTGAATTCAATTGCACACTTTGCCATTGCATTCATTTCTATAATTTGCCGTTTAACTTTACATTTTTTTTGCTGCATAATAACTAGTGTGCACGGCATGGTGAAGACAATGTGCTATTGTTGAATGTGATACTCTAACTTTTGATGGTGCTGAATTATTCCTTTGGTAGTGGAAGGGGAATGGAATATTGCTCTAAATTGTGATAAGTAACTCATTCAGGATACAGGATTAAGAAATGCCTTCAGCATACTTACAGTCAAAGTATTTCAGATATTAGAGCAGACGTTAAAATGCATGGATCATTTTCAAATTCCTAACACAATAAAATGCTGTAAAAGACTGATCACATCAAGAGCCTGATCAGAACCTGAACAGTGACTCAAGTTCAGCAAAACTACACTATCAGATAAAAATAGTTTGATTTATCTTAAAATTTGAAGTATGAAGTAATGCACAATTAACTTTTCAACGAAAACAAATTTTACAATGAAAGACCTCATCTTCAAGTTGTTCATTGGAAAATACACCCATGCATCTAATTTTAACAGTATGTTTCAACTGGGAGGTACAGGAAACAAAGAATAAGCAATTAAATGTCATGTTTCAGCTTTAGTTTCAAATATAACAAAGACAATAGTTTCTCTTCGTTAATCATCAAATAGAACAGTAACAAAAAAATCAAGGGTTTGTTTTAAAACTGGAGGATAGACCTTTCTTTTCTATTACTTAAATTTTACTTCTTTCATGAAGTTGCACAGGTACAATATTGTGTAAGGTGAAGAACAGCCAAAATCAGGCCTGGTCTCATCAAAGACTCTATAGCACTTTGCTGTTTAAGGCAATTAACAGTAAGTTTCCAGAAGCAGGACACCAATCAGTAATTCACAAAGAAGTCTTAAAAAAAAAAGTGACAATAACTTATTCATGGACCTATTGCATCCCTTAAAATACAACAGCAATCAGTGAGGGACAAATATATTTATAAAACATATTCAAATAAACAATGGAATAACATTTTTTAAACAGTGTTCAAATCTAAATCACAATTTCCAGTGGACATTTTATAAAGCAACATCGACTGCACAGGTATCAAAAATCAAAACTAGCCTGAAGTTTTCACTAAAGTGCAATTGCCTAAAGGATAGAACATCTGGCATGAAAACTTCACTCCTCGACAGATTAGAGCAAAATATTGTAGATCCTGGAAATCTGAAAGAAAACAAGAAAATGCTGGACATACTCGGCAGGTCTAGCAGCATCTGTAGGGACAGCAGCAATATTGACTTTTTAGATCAATGGCAAATGTTAACAGTTACCTTTTCACAGATGCTGCCAGAGCTGCGGAATACTTTCAGCATTTTGTGTTGAAAATACCAACAGTTGCATCAAATTTGCTTTGTAATAAATCTGAGAAGGTAGGTGCTTCAGTTCATTTGTGATTTGAAATGTGATTAACTGAATTGGGACTTTGTCAGAAGTTTACATCAAAAGTGAGTACTACTTTAAGTTTTGTCCTGTGGGGGAGAATGTATACAGAATTAGAAAAGATCTGAACATTAGTCAAACTTGGATACATGAGAAATGATGAAACAATAATTGCATTAACATATGGTTTGAAAATATCAGAAATGTAGTAAAAAACAAATCTTAAATGTTAACTGTTTCTCTTTTCACAGATGCTGCCAGATTTCAGTATTTTCAATCTTGTTCTTATTCCTTTAATCGTTTATTGCATAAACGGCATTTAATCACGATTCATAAAACCACAGCAACATTTAGCATTTTAAATTTCACTTTTGCATGTATGGAGATATATTTAATAAAAGTAACATTTGGTTACATAACAATACTAATATGATGTCACAACATTCTAAACCGGATTAAAGTATCATCCCAAAATAAATCACGTGAAATTAGGGGATATGACCAAAAACTTTGAAAAAGGGAGTAGTTTAGAGGGACATTTTAAAAGGAGGAAAAAGAGGTGAAAGGTTTAAGGAGGGAACTGTAGAGTTTAGGCAGGTGCAGCCACAAATGGAGCAGCAAATAAAATCGTAGATGCTCAAGAGGTCGGCATTACAAATGTATATATCTTGGAGGGTGTGGGGCCATAGATAGTTAGGACGGACTGAGGCTATGAACTTGAAAACAAGGATGAAAATTTGAAAAAAATAATGTTGCTTAAATCAGAAGTCAATGTAGTTGAGCAAATGTAATGATGGAAGGTAAATTGGTTTTTGCATGTGCAGGGACATGCGAGAGTTAAAGTTGGGAAGTAACTGCAGGGGGTAATTTATTAGCATGGATAAAGGATAAAGAAGCAGACTGTTAAAACAAATGGATTTTTATCAGATTGGTAAATTGTAACTAGTCGAGTGACAAAAATAATTGATGAAGGCAGAGTGGTAGACGTTGTTTAAATAGACTTCATCAAGGTGTTTAACAAATTTCCGCAGGGCAGACTGATAAGCAAGGTTAGATCACACGGAATATAGGGGGAGTTAGCCAATTCAATACAAAACTGGCTTGAAGGTAGGAGACACAGGGTGCTGGTAGAGGGTTGTTTCTCATACTGGAGGAGTGTGACCAGCGGTGTGCCACAAGGATTGGTGCTGGCTTCACTGCTATTCGTCATTTATATAACTGATTTGGACATAAATATAGGAGGTATGGTTAGTAAGTTTGCAGATGACACCAAAAATGGTGATGTAATGGATGTGAAGAAGGTTACTTCAGAGTACAAAGGGAGCTTGATCAGATGGACCAATGGGCCGAGGAATAGCAGACGGAGTTTAATTTAAATAAATGTGAGGTGTTACATTTGGGAAGGCAAATCAGGGCAGGTATTATGCAGTTCTTGGTAGGACCCTGGGAAGTTTTGCCAAACAGAGACCTTGAGGTTAGGTGCATAGTTTCTTGAAAGTGGAGTCACAGATAGACAGCATGAAGAAGGAGGCATTTGTTACGCTTGCCTTTATTGGTCAGTGCATTGAGTATAGGAGTCGGGATGTTACGTTACAGCTGTACAGGACATTGGTGTGGCCGTGTTTAGAATACTGCATTCAATTCTGATCTCCCTACTACAAGAAAGGTGTTAAACTTGAAAGGATTCAGAAAAGATTTACTGGAATGTTGTCAGGATTGGAGGGTTTGACCAATGGGGAAAGGCTGAATAAGTTGGGGCGTTTCTCCCTGGAATATCAAAGGCTGAGGGGTGACCTTATAGAGATTTGTAAAATCACGAGAGGCATGGATAGGGTGAATAGCCAAGGTCCTTTCCTGGGGGAGTCCAAAACTAGAGTCAAAAGTGACACTTCACCTCACAAAGGAGCAATGCTCCAAAAGCTTGTGATTTCAAATAAGCCTGTTGGACTATAACCTGGTGTTGTATGACTCCTGACTTTGTACACCAGAGTCCAACACTGACACCTCCACATCAAAGCTAGAGGGCATAGGTTCAAGGTGAGAGGGGAAAGATTTAAAAGGGACCCGAGGGGCAACTTTTTCACACAAGAGGGTGGTGGGTATATGGAACAAGCTGCTGTAGGAAGTGGTGGAGGTGGATACAATTACATCATTTAAAAGGCATCTGGATGGGTATATGAGTAGGAAAGGTTGAGTGATTTGGGTCAAATACTGGCAAATGGGACTAGATCAGTTTAGGATACCTGGTCAGCATGGATAACTTGGACTGAAAAGTCTGTTTCCATGCTGTATGACTGTGACGCTATATTTTATGATTCTAAGTCCTCCTTTTAGAGGAGATAAAATGTGAGAGATTAGCCAGGAACACATATAGTCAAGTTTACATAACAAAAGACCTGGATGAAGGTTTCAGCAACAGGTGAATTTGGTAGGGACAGACTAGAGCAATGTTACCCAATTAGAAATGGGTGCCATTACTGATGGTGCAAATATGATTGCAAATTCACCTCTGAATCAAATATGACACCAAGTTTATTAGCAGCTTCAGGCAGTTGCAAGGGAGAGGGAATAACAAGGGAACAGAGTTTGCAGTGGGAGTTTGAGAACAATTAATTTTGTTTTTCAGGCTTAATTGTTGGAAACTTCTGCTCATACAGTACTAGATGCTGGACAAACATTCTGACAATTTGTGGAGCAGTCATGAGGGGTGGTGATGAGATTGAGCCCAAGTGTCATCAGCGTACCTGGAAATTAGGTGTTTTCAAACACCAAACACAGGGGAGGCAATGGCCTAGTGGTATTATCGCTGGACTATTAATCCAGAGATCCACATAACATTCTGCGGACCTAGGTTTGAATCCCACCATGGCAGATGGTGGAATTTGAATTCAAAGATATCTGGAATTGAGAATTTAATGATGACTGTGAATCCATTGCCAATCATTAGGAAAGCCCATCTGGTTCACTAATGTCTCTTAGGGAAGGAAACTGCCATCCTTACTGGAGAACTGGTCTGGACTATATGTGACTCCAGACCTGCAGCAATGTGATTGACTCTCAACAGCCCTCTGGGCAATTAGGGCTGAGAATAAATGCTGCCTAGACAGCGATGCCCTCATCCCATGAATGAATAAAGAAATGATGTCACTGAACAGCAGCAAGTAGCTGAAACGAAGGAGTGGTAAGGGTGGATACTTGAGAAACAAGAGTTAATGGTGCAAGAGTTTGACCAGAAACCATGGCAAATGATTGTCTACCCGTGATCAGATTGACAAGAATGGGATCAGACACTGATACCATAAATATTTTGAGAATACTGGAAACTAAGTTCACTCATTAGATAAAGATCAGGAAAATAATATGGACTAACAACGGCTTGAAAATGCTTAGTGGAAACAGATTCTGAAAAGGAAAAGGAATGGGTGTTGTGGATGAGCTACAGTGGTTGTGAGGATGGTGCAAGACAGGCGAGTGTGACATGTGGTGTAGGAGAAATGACGTTAGACGAGTAATCCAGAGCCCCAGGCTAATGCTCTGACCAAATGGATTTCAATTCTACCAGTGGATGGCAACATTTGAATTCAATAAAAATCCGGGTCAAAAACTACTGTTGATGTTGTAAAAAAATTTAAAAGGTTCACTGATGCTCTTTTGGTGGGGAAATCTGCCATCCTTACCTGGTCAGGCCTTTATATGATTCCAAACGCACAGCAATGTGGTAAACTCTTAACTGCCCTCTAGGAAATTAAAGATGGGTAATAAATGTTGGCTCAGTCAATGACACCTACATACCATGAAAAAAATAAAACCAATATCTCCTGATGAGGCTGGGTGCAAGCAGCAGAAGAAAGAGAAAGCGTGTGGAATGAACTCAATTGCTCCCTGGAAGAATTACTAAAGAAAAATGTTGAATGGTCTGTTTTTGTGTTAAACTATTGTTTTATGATTCTAGCCTTAGCCATGCTGAGTCAGCAAAACTCTTTTTATATTTGAAATGAATAAATTCCTCCCTTTGATTATGAAAGATTTAATTCTTTAAAAATTCAACTTTGATGATACTTCTACAGGGCTTAGTCCTTCATCTTAGCGAAGGGGATACACACAGTTTACAGGTTAAGTAAGTGGGCAAAAAGTTGGCAAATGGAGCATAATGTAGGCAAATATGAAGTTCATTTTGAAGGGAGAACAAAAGCAGAGTATTATTTAAATGGAAAGAACTGCAGAAATTAACAACACAAAGGGGTTTGCAGGTCTTTGTGCATGCCAGTTAAGTGTGACAAACCATGACAGTTAGTAGGTGAGAAGGGAGAGGAAGTGATGTCACTGAAATGACAATAGAAAGCTAGCACACAAGTGGAGTAGGTAAGCAGAAAGGCTAACAGAATGCTGGCCTTTATATCAACAGGGTTGGAGAACAAGAGAAGGGAAGTCTTTGCAATTGAACAGGGTGCTGTGGGAGCACATCAGAGTACCACAAGCAGTTTTGATCCCCTTATTTAAGGAAAGATATCACTTAATTGGCAGCAGTTCAGAGAAAGCTCACCAGGATGATCCTGATTAAGGAGGGATTGTCTTATGAGCAAAGGCTAAATAGAATACGATGCTACTCATTGGAGTTTAGAAGAATGAGAGGTGATCTCATTGAAACGTATTGGATTCTTAAGGGGTTTTACAGGGTAAATGCAGAGAGAATATTTCCCCTCATGGGACAGTCTAAGACCAGAGTGCATAGTCTCAGAATAAAGGGGTGCCAATTTAAAACTGAGACAAGGAGGAATTTCTTCTCTCAGGTGGTTGAGTGTCTTTGGAACTTATGCCATAATCAGCTGTGGGAGCAGAGTCCTTGTATATATTTAAGGCTTAGATGGATAGATTTTTGATTAGTAGGGGATCAAGGGTTACAGGGAAAAGGCAGGAAAGTGAACATGAGGAATGTTGGATCAGCCACGATCCTATTGAACGGCAGTGCATATTTGAGGGACTGAATGGTCTACTACTGTTCCCATTTCTTATGGCCTTACTTTGGCTTTACATTAAAGAAAAAACACTTTAAATAAGGGGCAAACTTTCATGTTAATAATAGGTGCAGTGTGTTCAGCAGCTGTTGGAAAAAATCGAACTGAATCCATTCGGGCACATCTAGAAAACAGTAGTTTGACAAAGGATAGCCATTGGAGTTTTGGAAAAGCGCAAAAGACCGAATGGCACAGTAGGCTCAAAGGGCCAAGTGGCCTATACCTGCACCTACTGTATTTTCTATGTTTCTATAGTTGCCCTTAATTTTTAAATTCTAATCTTGGGCCTACTCTTCTCTTCCTCAAATGTAATGTAGAATTCAATTATTTATGATCACCACTAACTTGAAGACACCTTCACAGTAACAGTATTAACTCTGACTTGTTAACACTATTGGGTCTAGTACAGCCTGCTCTGTCATGGCTCCAGAACACGCTCTTTAAAGGAACTATCCCAGATATGGCCTATTAACTCATTTAGGCTACCTGTACCCACCTGATTTATCATGGAACATTTTTCTTTGTCCTGTCTATATTGTTGCTATCTACATATACATACAGATGCTTCACTTCCCACTGTAAATTCCTCTCGTGCAGGTGTCTTAAACATTGGCACCGAAAAGGCAGCATAGCCTTCTGGATTTTCACACTTTGCTGCAAAAAGTAATGTCAACCACCCTCACTATGCTGTTCTCTACTGCCACATCACTACATCTCTTTTTGCTCCATAACTTTAATGACTTTCTGCACCATGGCGCCATGATCAGCTGACTCATTCACTAGATTAGGAAGAACGTACTTAGATTCTGAAGGAGGGTCACTGGACTCGAAACGTTTACTCTGCTTTCTCTCCAGAGATGCTGCCAGACCTAAGTTTCTCCAGCAATTTGTATTTTATCTTTTTGAACTTCGATTTAAGTAGTGCCTTCCCTGATCTTGGCATATGACAAGATGTTTCACAGTCAATGAAGCACTTTTCTGAAGCATGTTCAAAACATTTATTTAAGAAATCACAGGCAGTTTACTCAAAGAACTATGCCAAGAACACAAGAACAGTAATGAGATATTTATCAGGAAGTCTCTTTTAATAATGTTAGTTAAGGGATAAAAATTGGCCAAGATGAATACTTAACCATGTACCAGAACAACATTGAAAGCATTTAAAGCAGATTTACCTATTATAATCATAAGTTTGACTTGTTTAAAGATCATGCTGGGTGATCATGGTACTCATTAACATTGGCCTCCACTTGGTTTTCACTGGGTTGAGGATTGATGTGAACCTTCTTACACATGGTACGCTGCCTGCAAAGGCGAAAGGTGATAAACATGAATGAAAATTCAATATGCAATAATGTTGGCCAAATTTGTAAAATGGAAGTATCATTCATACAGCAAAATAAATAACAACTTTGAAATATCACAGTGATAACACATTCAAAGTGACTTCCAGTTTCATAAACGTACTTGGAAAATGCAGGTTAAGGAAAGCAACCGAAATTAAAACTATAGACAGACAAATCATTAATAATCAATCATTCATTTACATTTTCATGGGTGTTGAAAATTAAGATAGTTGGTTTGAGGTTGAGGGAAGAAATCCTGTGGTCAGTTGTTAACACGCAAAATAAATTTAATGAAAGATTTCTGTGGGAAAAGTAGACTTACTTAACAGGTTTCTCAAAGCCAATTTTGCCATAGTGAATCAAAAACAGGCAAAAAAAGAGCAAACCAGTGGGAAATAGACCATGAAAAGGTGCAAGAAAAACAAAGCAGGGTGTGTTTATAGTTTTCCAGAAGGTGCACAATAGTCATGACTATAAAAGTATCTTACCGTTTTTTATTATAAAAGTACAATCCAGCAGCACCACCAATACCGACACAAATGCCGATAATACAACTGACAACAATACCTGTAGTACCTTAGAGAGTACATAAAGTTTGTCAATGATTAAGTTTGCATTTTAGGTAATACACTAGATGATAGGGTCACTTTCTTTCTCAACTTCTGATATTGTCCTTAACTTTATTTACAAAGCAGTGGTTTACAACAAATACAAGTCTATGATAGAGATGCAACCATCTCAAAAGGTACCAAATAGTGGCATTAGGTTTGACTGCATAATATGGTGCCAATAGTATGATATAATGCTCACAGAGAATTCTTTATAAAATATATAGAGTGGAAGCTTCCCATATTTTGGCAAAGTGTCAACTTTGGGGAGTTTCCTTGTGAGCCCTGGCAAATGTTCTTACTCAGCTCTCCACTGCTCACCTAATTACGCATTCACCCTCTTTGGTACCATCATCACACAATCAGATTCAAGCAATGAGCAGAGAAAGAAGTGCTTACCAGTGCTGGGACCATATTTAAACCCCAGCTGTGCACACTTACGCTTCAAGGCAAGAATAGCTGTTCAGTTGGTTGCTGTACATTTGGAAAAGTCATGCCTGAGAGAGGTAAATTAGTATCTCAGTTTGCCAAGGGTCCTGGTGGATGGATTGGAGGAGAGGCGGGCCATTCTCCTTCCCCTGGCTGCCAGAGGCGAGCACACCACCAAATCCTACCAGCCTGCTGCAAAGTTGACATCTGAGTAAATGTGGTATCAGCGTTTTAGAAGGATGAGAAATGATGTCATGAGACGGTGAATAATGTGCTGTGCTCCACAAGGTTAAGTGTCACCGTCTTTTCTCTATCAACTCAAAGCATTCCCTCTAAGCTGCATGGCTGCTCCAAGGTTTCGCGCATGTGATTGGCATCAGCATGATGACTGCAGGATTGTGGTCAGGTCGTGGTTGTCGCTGACATGCATGGATCCTGGAGGCCCACACAGCCAGAAAAAAAAAAATTGAGGGGAAGCTACTACTCTGCTCTTAAGTCTTCTAATAGCGCCCATCTCCCACTAAGGATCATGACCAAACACACTCAATTCTGCAGGCAGCATTCTGCCTCAACCCAGCACACAGACCACATCCCTCCAGATTACTAAGCCTCCTGTCATCTGAAATTCCTAGTTAGTCACTTGGGCCACCTTACAACATTCCTGCACTAACATCAAAAACCATGCTAGCCAATTTCAACTCACTCAATCCCTCCGTTTGTTACATCGCAGGAACAAAATGACCCATAATAGGGCTGAGAAGGCTAAGTCAGGTGGCTGGTTGCCTGACATTAGTCTCCTCAGCCCCTACGAGGAGACAATCAAGTACCCTCGTGCGGGTAAGTTGAGACCTCTGTGCCATGGCAACCTAGTAATATTCAATGTGATGCGCTGCACAGATTCCCTATTACCACTACTGTGAACATATCCTTAAGATGTTCAAGCGCCCCCTCCTACTGCACAACTCATTGCCTCTTGTCTTCTGCAGGCACCAGTCAGACTCTGCAGTCCCTACTGCAACTTGCTCCTCACCCACCTCTGAAGACGACTGCACAGATTGCTTAGAGGGTGCATCAGCAAAGCTGTCTCCTGCACCATCCACCAGCTGAGATACTTTCACTTTGATGGGTACTTAGAGTCAGAAACACATATTTGGGAATTGTTGACTGCTAGTGACAACTTAAAAGGTCAATTTACATTAGTTTCTTAGCGATTGCTAGGATAAATTTATAATGATCAATGATATGGTCATAAAATTGTGGACACGACACTTTAAGAAAGATGTGTATGTAGTGAAAAGAGTGCAGAAGAAATTTAGGAGAATGGTTTCAGGGATGAGACACTTCGGTTATAAGGAAAGATTGGAGAAGTTGGGACTCTTTTCTTGGAGATAAAGCAAAGTAAACATTTGAAAGAAATTTTCAAAATTTTGAAGGGTCTGAACAGAATGGATAGGAAGAAACTGTTCCTACAGAATTAACATCAAGAATGCATAGACTTAAAATTCTTTGCAAAAAAATCAAATGTGAGATGAGGAAAAAAACCTTTCTACACAATAAGTAGTTAGGATATGGAATGCACTGTCTGGAAATGTATGGAGTCATTTATAAGATTTATATGATTATTTAAATGGAAATAACGTGCAAGATTAAGGGAAAGGTAGGGGACTGACACCAAGTCAATTCTGTCTGTGGTCACTGCATGAGGAGCACGTGCAGAATTTTTTTCTCACTGCAGATGCCTTTAATCTCAAATCCACAAATGACTGATTTAACACAATTGACTCTTTAAGGGCCTCATATTGACCACAAATGGAGCCCGCTCCCGTAATCAAAACAAACTTACTCCACTTACTCTGGGAGTGCTAACAAACATTTGGAGTTGAAAGATGAAAAGCTTTCTAAATCATACTTGACAGAATGAGTTCCAGCTGCAGCCTGTTTATCTAGGTGATCCTTTCCTTGACTCAACTTTTCATGTTCCTCCCTGCATTGAGGTTCCTGTCAACTCCTTCAGGTTTAAGCCTCCCCATGTTCTCACACAACTCATTTATTTAACTGATCATCTCCCCAATTTACTCCAAGCCCAGCTGTGTTGCATAGCAATAACCAACATCATGATGTACTGTCCTCCCATCGAAGCCAAGGTGCTAATGATTATTGTGAAGTCCCTCCTCCCCCAAAATATCCTCTGCCCTTTCATGCTATATCAGCTCCCACTGCTTGCATTTAAAGTTGCTCCCCTTCATAGTGATTATCCTCACTGTTTCCTAGTATGATGGCTCCAATCCTCACACTTGACTTTGCCATTTCCCAACTTACCACTGGCCCACGATAACCACCTTTGACAGTTAGTGTCCAAATCCCCAGCACTGACCACAGTTTGCAAGACAGATCTCCAGATCGTGACTGACAGAGGCCAAATCTTGGACTGAAATCAGACAATACCCTTGACCGAGTGTGGCAGCACCCTCTGGCTAATAACAGTCCCCTTTTGCTGGACTAAGAAGTTACTTCTTTTAGACTTTCAGACGTGACCACCTGGCTGAAGCGTGTGCAGTCTGTTTGCCAATTAAGTTGTTATCACATGCTGTGGATATGTCACTGGAATAGCATTCTACCATACATCAACATACCTTGATCGATCAGAGCTAAAAAATATGACAAGCTGCCTTGCTTTCTGTCTGCACTAAAAGGCAAGGCAAGACAGAACTTCTGTGAGCCTGTAAGTCCTGAATGAAGGAGCACTGCACTACAGGACAGAGATACTCTGAACATCCACGTAGGTCCAAAGTGAGTGACAGCTAAAAATGCATGTGAAGAACACAGATGTATTCTATTCAAATGCACTGCAACATTTCTAAGCTAAGAAGACAACTTGTACAAGTGACAAAAATTGAGCAATTGTCCTACTAATTAGAAGCCTCTCATCCTTGGAAGACTGAGGGGAGGTAATTTTAACACCCAAAGCTGCTGGGGTGTTATAATTTTAAAGATTTGTAAACTAAATCCAACCTGAAACTGCTCACTTCCAGTCTCAACAATGGGAAAATGAGAAGCAGGGAACAAACTCAATTCCTAGAAGACAGGTGTCTCATTTGAATAAGACTATGTGTCACAAATGTTTGTTTTCTTCCAGCTTTAACACTGGCTGATCAGTTTCCCTGAGTCTCAGGAAAACTGAGCTAAAGGGAGGCAAGGACTGCTGCATGGAAGATGGCAAATGCTTTTCCAGTGCTGTTTGCAGACCAGGCACAGAAGTAGTAATATCCCCAGTACACTCCCAAACTAGTCTGCTTTTGTCCCTATGATCATACTACTCCCATATTAAGTGACATTAAGCAGTCATTGCTCAATTCAAACTGACAAAAGGACCATGAGTCTGATAATGTATTTGATGGTATTGATTCCTTGGAATGCCACTTAAATCGACACTTTAATATTCAATTGTGATCCATAGTTTATAAAAGATCTGCTAACACTCAAAAAGAGCAATGGGTAGCTATAAATATTTATAAAAGAACACTTGTATTATGTAATTCTCCTTACCGAGTCCTCCTTCGTCTTCAACTGTAGGATTTAAAAACAAAAGATTAAATCTATCATATGCAAGTAATTGCCTTCTAACGTACGCAATGTTCATATGAAAAATCTATCATTAAAATAAGCTTTTATCTCCTCTATCAGATAGAATGGATAGTGAAGTTATAGGCAGGTTTCTAGTTTAACTGCATGATCTAAATTGGGAAAGAACAAACTTATTGCACACTACCACTGGTTGGAGTGTTGGTACGCTACTTACTCTCCATTCACCCTGATCATACCTTTGATAATGGTAAAATAGGACTTATGACTCTACAAACAACATATGTATATATACTATACATATAAAACTAAAGTTTTTACATATAACTAGTTAATGATCCCAATACTTTTTGTCTCTTCAAAAACAGAGAAATGATACTCATAATCATGTCTCTACTCGCTCTGCTATCTTCCAAAGTAACATTAAATGTTGCAGATCGAAATATGCCAAGTATTTCGTAAAAATAAATACCTAGTAAATTGTTGTCTGCAGATTTTCTAGGCTCTGATTATTCTCATGAAGACAAGGCAAAAAAATTCTAGGAAATTACTAACTAGTAATCAGTCACATTAAATATCCAATTAATGGTAGATTTATGCAAATAATATATTGTAAACAGAATCTTACAATAACATATTAAAAGAAAGAACTCAGTTTTAATACTCAGTGAAGAACAAAGGTAGTGGATCCTAGGCAGCTGCTTATTATACACTTGGCCCAATCTCCTCATAGTATTCACTAACAGTGAAAGTAATAGCAGTAAGCATTAATAAACTTAACAGAGATACAATATTTTCTCCCAGGGTGACAACAGAATGGTAGCTGATTTGTTTGTACATAGAAGATCTCTACTGCAACATTACCATATCTACAGAGACATATCCACCAGACAAGATAACTGGCAACCATGACAACCAAAAATGTTATTCCATGTCAATTCAGGAAGAGACTCAGCTCTGAGGTTGGCAGGAATTATTCATGGACCGTGGAACGATTAATCAATTAAACATCTTTCCTTGTTGCTCTCCTGAAACAGCTGAAAAAGTAACTAAGCTCACTTTTAGATGGTTGTACTGTCATTTTTATTTGATTTTTAAGATGACCTAGAAATTATCAAAATATACTGACAATTTCATCAGTAACAGAGCTGTAACTGCTGCCCAGAGAGTGACGTTAATTGGTAAAGTAGTGATTTTGACATGCAGACCTCTAACTGTATTGCAAAAGACTATCTTCTCTACCATTCAAGCTAGGCAGAAGAAATGTGGCAACATTAAAGTACTCCAAAGGTTAATTAAAGTTCTCTTATGGATGATCAAAAATACCCAGTGGTGGTGGGTAAGAATGAGAAAGAGAGAGAAAGACGCTTTTATTAAATGAAAAAATATTAACTATTTCACAGTACCATAGGTTACAGGGGGATTCTCCTTGGTCTCTCCAATTTTACGAGTCAGAGGTATTTTTATTTCTAAGGGTAGAAATAAAATTACAAGAATCAAACAGCAGCATGATATACATATTCAGATCCTTTAAATATTAAGCACAGCACTATACAATAAAATTTACACTTAAAAATTTCCAATCTATTATAAAAAGTAATTTGTCTACAACATTTAAAATGTATTTAATGATAAAAAAGTCAGATAATCAGATAAAAAGTCAAGAATCAGATTTATTTAAATTTATAGGTCATCTATTCTTGGTACCAGCTTTCTCACTCCATTTATTTTGATTGCAGCATCACTTCCTTATTGCCAGACTACCTAAAATTAATGGCTTCAATGAGTTAAATGCTTTTGCTTAAGCATTGAAAAGAACATTCAGGCTTGTGCCGATAAATGGCAAGTAATATTTCAGCCACTCAAGTGCCAGGCAATGATCATCTCCAACAAGAGAGAATCTAACAATCACTCCATGACATTCTCTGATGCCAGCATCACTGAATACCCTACTGTCGATATTTTGGGAGCTGCTATTCACCAGAGTTTGAACTGGACTAGTCATATAAATGTTACAAGTACAAAAGCAGATCAAGAGGTTAGGAACCTTGCAGTGAGTAACTCACCTCCTGACTCCCCAAAATCTGGTCACCCTGCCAGCAAAGCCCACATCCTAACTTCAGTGTCAAACTCGAAGAGAAAGTTAACTTGAATCAAGTTCTCTTGGGACTAAGGTCAATGTCCTTTCTCAAAATGAAAGAAAATACTGCAAATCCTTGACTTCCAAGTGCCTCTTGAAAATCCATATTTGACCAATTGCAAGCAACTACAAGCCAAGAATATTCTGATGCTGTTGAGCTACCACTTGTATTCTCTGGAAGTAATAATGACATATAGGTGATAACATGACTTTCTTTACTCCCATCTCACTAATGCATTGTCTGTTATGATTATTGACAATTTTCTTGACCATATTTAATTAGTTTGTTAATTATAATTAGCTCCCACAAGGACTATTTTCTTCTGTACAAGTACACCCTTCACCTTTGTCTCAGCTCCACAAATATAAAATTTTTATTTTCATATTTAAATCACAGCCTAGCCTCAGTACTCACTATCTCTAATTATCTCCAACCTTATAATCTTCTGAATAGTCTGCATTTTTTTTTTCTACTCATTTGTGGGATGTAGGCATCACTGGCTGGCCAGCATTTCTTGCCCACCCCTAGTTGCCCTTGAGAAGGTGGCGGTGAGCTGCCTTCTTGAACCGATGCAGTCTTCCTGTTGTGGGTTGACCCATAATGCTATTAAGGAGGGAATTCTAGGATTTTGAACCAGCAACAGTGAAGGAACGGCGATATATTTCCAAGTCAGGACGGTGAGTGACTTGGAGGGGAACTTGGAGGTGGTGGTGTTCCAATATGTCTGATGCCCTTGTCCTTCTAGATGGAAGTGGTCGTGGGTTTGCAAGGTGCTGTCTGAGGATCTTTGGTGAATTTCTGTAGTGCACCTGTAGATAGTACACACTGCTGCTACTGAGCATCAGTAGTGGAGGGAGTGAATGCTTGTGGATGTAGTGCCGATCAAGCAGGCTGCTTTTTCCTGGGTGGTGTCAAGCTTGAGTGTTGTTGGGGCTGCACTCATCTTGGCAACTGGGGAGTATTCCATCACACCCCTGACTTGTGTCTTATAGATGCCGGACAGGCTTTGAGGAGCCAGGAGGTGAGTTACTCACCGCAGTATTCCTAGCTTCAGGCCTGCTCTTGTAGCCACTGTTAATGTGGTGAGTCCAGTTGAGTTTCTGGTCAATGGTAATGCCCAGGATGTTGATAGTGGGGGATTCAGTGATGGTAACACCATTGAAT
>NW_025967065.1:8681-25000 GCF_021869965.1 Rhincodon typus | reverse complement strand
ATAAATGTACTCCTGGCCTTGTTGGTATTGGTTTTTGGGAAGGACCCATCAGCTGCAGATCTCTAGCTCTTCTAATAAAAACTTGCACTTTTACACTATCTTTAACACAGTAAAATGCCTCAAGGCGCCTCAAAGGAGCATTATCAAACATTTGCTGAAGCGAAGCATTTCAAGCGTCCTTTCATTCTGCGCCAATGCTTCCTTTTTGCAGTGGGTTATAGGGCTCCTGTCTACATCCACCTTAATTCTCGTGCCTTTGCTTTCACTACATTCTCTCATGCAACTTGTGTCCTCATCTACAAAAGCTAACAGCCTCCGCATTCATCAAATCTTCTTCTGACATCAGTGGCACTTACAAAAGAATGCTACTACAAAATCCATCTTCCCCCTTCTCCTTGTGCAGAAGCAATGGCTGCCATGATTCCCTTGTTATTCTTGGACCATTCTAGGCAATTCTCTAACAGGGATTGATTCACATCACTCTCCAGGGGCTTATACACTCTCACTGTTCAATGGTCATTCTGCTGGGTCCTTTATATCTGGGAGACGAAATGCAGATTAACTAAGCACTTCAGTGAAAGCCTGTATTCTCTCCACAAGTTACAACCTGGCCCATTTAGTGACCCACATTAACTGCTCCTTTGCCTTCCCACTGTCATTGCAAGAAAGTAGTCTTGGAAGAGAATGATGAAGGACTTAACAATATGTTTTGAGGAAGGGTCACCGGATCCGAAACATTAACTCTGATTTTTTCTTCACGGATGCTGCTGAGCTTTTCCAACAACTTCTGCTTTTGTTAACAATGTGGAGGCTGTATTGTATTGAAAACTGCACGGTGCATTTTGTCTACTTAAGTTTACAATGCACCCATGTACCAGCAGAGGGAGTCTGCTCAGAAGAGATAATAAACGATCTATGATCAATGGTTTATACAATTCTATGTTTAACAAGTTGTACACTTGCAACTGTAAATAACTCTGGCTGAATATAAGAACTTCACAGAGACCAATATGGTGTCGCAATTCAAATAAAAATGACATATAATGGAAATTTAAATATCAACAAGAAACTCTTAGGATGTTAAGCAGCATCTAATGGAGAAAGAAGAAAAGAATTAAGGTTTAATGTTAGAGTTCTTTTTTCAGATTTCTGATGTAAGGTCATCCCTTGAAACATTAACTTTGTTTCTCTGGCCACAGACAGTGATCACACACTGAGTATTCCCAGTCCTTTTAATGATATAGTTAGCTGCCAAACAACTCACAGGGGTCTTTTTTTATTTGCAAATTTCCAGGATAAAACTGTTTCAGTGTCTGCATGTGGCCTGACACATGGGCCAGCTTCATAACATGGGAAAACAAGAGGTAGGAGCCTCTGACCAGATGATCTCAGTCACTTAGTTCAATCCTGTACCTCTGCAGGATTCTCTTCCGATGATGCATACTTATTGTCATGTGTTAGATCCTCTGAGCAACACAGGGGCACATATATTCACTGCCATACCAGTAAAGATTACTCATTTCAGAATACGTAAATTCCAGAATTTGATCTCCTAAGCACCAGTATGACATTATATTTTTTAAAAAAATCAGAATTTGAATTACTAAGTCAATATAAATCAGTCAGTAGCACAGTCTCCGCAATGACTTCAGCTCCTATACATTGGGTGACCTGGTTGGCTGGAGGGAAGGACAAGTGGATGATTTTCAGAAGCCATGTCCTTGCCCCTATCCATGCCTCCACATGCCCCCTCAACAGGGCAGGTAGTTTACATTAGTATCCAAGGTGGAAAAGCAGCCATTTTCCACATCCACCAGGAAGGCTGTTAATTGGCCACTTAAGGGCCTTAGCTGCTGGCAAGTCCCCAAAGGGCTGGCCTGTCTAGTACTTAATTGGTGAGATGGCAAAAGGGTGCATGCATCTGTTCAGACCAACTCGCCCAATATTCCCTCTTATTTCTAAATCTCCCGCCACGTCATGAAAGGAAGAAACGGTGCCTCCAGGGGCTTAATATTACAGGGTACTAATATTTCCAGCAGTTTAAAAATACAATTCATGAGGCCAAAACTCCATCACTGTTTGGTTAAACATTCAAACATTCTCTGTTAAAATAAGTAATACAGCATCAACAAAGTGTTGCTGCAAAGTTTAATTGAGAACTGATCACCTTTGACTGATCAAAGAGTTATTGTTACACAGAATTGCACGGAACACACAAAACAGATTGACAAATTTATATTACAACTGTGGCATGGAAGCAGATTATTCAGTCCATGATGTCAATTTTCCTGGTGTCACTCTGCTACCTTTCCACAGTACCCTTGCACATTCTCCTTTTCAAATTATGATCCAATTCTTTTTTTTAAAAAAAAGGTACGATTGAATTGTCTGCTCCACACTCACAGATAGCACATTCCAGACCCTAACCTGTCCCTACGTAAAAGGAGGTTTCCCCTCATGTTGCCTTTTGCCAATTACTTTAAGTTGGTGTTTTCTTCTCGATACTTCCACCAATGGGATCAGCTTCTGTCAATATACTCTTTTAAGACTTTTTCTGCTTTAGTTGTGTTGGTAAAACAGACTAATATCTATATTCTGCTAATATTTATGTGGGTAACATGAGATAATCAGGAGTCGATTGCTGAGATGGTACTCCTGATCAAGAAATCTTAAAAAGGGAAATAATAATAAAGCTGGATCTTGAAGATTCAAGTGATGGGGCTGTGCCAATTTCCTTTGGCAACTTGTTCTATTGGGACATTTTTTTTTACATAAATGGTCTTTATAAGTGGTTAACTTGTGTTTTGTCATTGCGAGAAGCACTGGGTACCTGACTTCATCAACATGGTGAGAAAGATGTACAAGATCTTTAGATTTCTCATAATTTAGATTTTCTAAAATAGTGGCAGACGGATTTTGGTTAAAGCTCTGAGAAGGTCACTTCCGTTTTAAAGGAAAAGGTTGGAAGATTGTCTTAAACAGAGGCCTAAGTATATTATTTCCAAGAAAGCATATGCTTCAATTAAGTTCATAGCAGGATATACCTGTGATGTTAACTGATGAAATGCTTGTGCTGCTCAGTTTAATGGCAAACAGAAATATACCAAGGGACACTAGTTTCAATTTTGACTGCAGTTCAGAAGAAGCTAGCTTTCAGTTCTGGAAAACAGTTTCTTCTGAGCAGAAGGGCTTAAATTTGTCATCTTCCCAGCTGTGACAGTTTGTAAAGAAGTCTTCTAGTTGTCAGAAATGACAAAGTTTAGGTCATCAGAACTGGAAAAAGAAGTCATAAGACTGCCTCAGCACTCATGGAAGGAAACCTGCTCAGAGTCAGTTAACTAAGAAATTAAAAGAGTTCAGATAGCAATGACATTTTTTAAGAATGGAGTAGCTGTAAGAAGATGGAACTTTGTTTTTGCCCTTTAAGTTAAGATCTTCCTAACCTGTCATATGTAGCTTTTTTGTGTAATAAACTTGTGTCGTTTTGTTAAAAAACATTTCAGCCTGGTGTGAATATGTTTCAGTGACTAACCATCACATAAGCAAATGCAAACATAAACATTATAATCTATCACACAAGGTTTCACTCTGGGATCTGGCCAATTCATTATCACAATCAGTAGGGATCCTAACAATACGCAGCATGTTTTGTGGAACAGGGTCAGACCATTTTTGTCCCTCCTTTGTTTTAATGACTCCCATTCCAAATCTTCCACCAAGGATGTGACCCTGGGGTATTTCCCCACTGATCCGTGCAGCGCGATGAATACAGCACATCTTCAGATAACCTATATCTCTCAACACATTACACATCACACACATTCCAGGGTTGGATAAGCAAATGTTTGGGTTAGCTGAAACTCTGATCTCTTTTGTTGCAAAGCCAAATATTCGCCCCCCAGAAAACTGAGAAACGTTTTTGCTTGGATGTTACCTGCTGAATACAGAATCTCTACTGAAGATTTTTTTTTTTTTAAGAGGAACCTCCAGGTATAGCTGGAGGTATAGCTAAAAATAAAGCTATCGGTACATAGATCCTTGGAATGCACATGGCATAACCTTTTTTTTGGTACTGAACGTCATCTCCCATTGGTGCTGCCATTTCTGCAAATCCAGAAGATCGATGAATCGCTAGGATCTTGAGTTTTCCCCAACACATAAACCACTTAGCCATCTGCAAATCATCACAACCTGGTCGTTTTTTAAACTTGTTGGGAAGATCATTTGTGTAGGCTAAGAAGAGTAAAAAGTTGCAATACTGTCTCCAAGGGCTCTCTGGAGAGGCCAACTTTCCCATCACTCGCTTCTCTTCGTATGCTGTGGGACTGAATGCAACAACGTCCCCAGAATTCTACCAGAGTAATGTTTGGACAAGAACTTTTTCGTGAAGAATTTTGTCAAAGGATTTTGAGAAATCCATTATTGTCATGTGAAAAAATCCCTTTCGTTTCTTGAATTGGGGCCATCAACAGACTGTATTTCAGCAGATTAATCAAAAACCATGCTTTCTGCCAGGAAACTCTGACTTCAACATTCTTCATGATAAGGAATTTAAAAAATTTGCTTCTCAAATGTGGGCATCATGGGCCTCCCTAATTGCCCAGAGGGCAGTTAAGAATTGCTATGTGTCTGGAGTCACATGTAGGCCAGGTGAGGTAAGGATGGTAGATTTCCTTCCCATTAGTGAACCAGATGAGTTTTTATTAAAAACAATGAATCAACAATGTTTACATGTTCACTATTAGGTCAGTTTCTTATCGAACTGCCCCAGAACATTAACCCGGGGTTCTGGATTACTAGCCCAGTGACATTACCACCAGCTTTCCTTCGAATGAATGATGTGTCCAAGCAATTATCAAATGAGTGGTGAGAGATACCAGTCTATAGTTTTCTGGCTGACTGCTATCTCCCTTTTCCATCTACAGATGTTAGTTTGTCTCTACTGATGCATTATGTAGCTGGTGTTGATTAACACTTCAAACAGACTGGTTCCAACTGCAGCCAGTTCATCAGCTGCTAACATTAAAATCCATGGAGGCATTTCCTTGAGGCCCAGAGTCTTCTTTGAATGTACTCGCAATAATTTCAAAAACACCCCAGTTTGCTTATAATGAGGCTTAGCATGACTGGTAAGTGGTCACCAACACGACTCTGAATATTTCTCTCAAATCGCCCCTGAAAAACTTTTCTCTAAGGAAATATCTGCCCAAATGCACCTACACCCATCCCTCTTTCATGTCTAGAGATAGTAGGAACTGCAGATGCTGGAGAATCCGAGACAACAAGGTGCAGAGCTGGATGAACACAGCAGGCCAAGCAGCATCATAGGAGGAGGAAGGCTGACGAATCCCATTTCTGATGAAGGGTCTAGGCCCGAAACGTCAGCCTTCCTGCTCCTGTGATGCTGCTTGGCCTGCTGTGTTCATCCAGCTCTGCACCTTGTTGTCTCCTCTTTCATGTCTACTCCTTTTCCTTCATGCGCTTAACTTGCTTTATTCTAAAGGCATCTCAATTATTTCCCTCAACTCCTCTTTGTGGTAGGGCGTTCCACACTTGAAGTATTGTCTGGGTAAAGGCATTTTTCCTGGATTCCTTATTGATTTTAATGGGTGAGTCTCGCATACTTCGGGAATCTAGTTGTGGTCACTGCCACAGAAGGAACCCTTTTTTCCCATATCCAAGCTATTAAATGCCTTCATAATCACAATGACCTCTGGTCAGCTTGTTCAGTCTCTAACAGACATGACACCATTTCAAATCCTTTTTTTAAACGCCTCTATCTGCATTTTGTAATGCAGAAGCACAATAACCCATAAGAACAAAAGAACTAGGAGCAGGAGTAGGCCGTCTGGCCCTTTGAGCCTGCTCCACCATTCAATAAGATCATGGCTGATCTTTTCGTGGACTCAGATCCACTTACCCGCGTTCTCACCGTATCCCTTAATTCCTTTATTGTCACAATAATCACAACAAAACAGGAATGCATTTGTCTAAGATTAAAGCACATGGGACGGTGGGAACAGGGTAGTGAGTCAGATGACCAGCCATATTGAAGGCAGGCCAGGCCTGAAGGGATATATGGCCTACTTCTCAAGAATCATAGAATCCCTACAGTGTGGAAACAGACCCTTCGGCCAAATAAGTCCACACCGACCCTCAGAGCATACCACCCAGATCCATCCCTCTATAACCTACCTAATCTACACATGCCTGAACACTACGGGCAATTTAGCATGGACAATCCACCTGGCCTGCACATCTTTGGACTGTGGAAGGAAACCGGAGCACCCGGAGGAAACCCACGCAGACACGGGGAGAATGTGCAAACTCCACACATCCTCATCCAGGGTGGAATTGAACCCGGGTCCCTGGTGCTGTGAGGCAGCAGTGCTAACCACTGAGCCACTGTGCCGCCACATTCTGTTCCTATTTTCTATATTTCTACTGCATCCAATTCTAACAACCTTCCCTGTTATTGGATCTGACAATTAGAACTACTTTAGTCCTTGTGATTTCATACAAAAAATGAATTTGCATAACAACCACCACATGGCTCACAACTTCATTGCTTTATGTCCCAAGAACTAGTTCCAAAAGCTGACCATTTATTAAAACTATCTACATTAGAATAACATATTAAACCACGCTTTGGGATACAGTAGATTTTAAAGTTGTACAAAATTAAATATTAAAAGTATGTTACAAATTGATTATCTCAAGCTGGTCAGCGAAGTAATACCATGCACCTCAAAATTAAAATAAAAGTAAAATCATACAAATGCTGGAAACCTGATAAAAGAAGTAAAAAGTGCCGGAAAGACTTAGCAACTCTAGCAGCACCTGTGGAGAGAGAAACAGATTTCAAGCTTTTTACTTGATTTCCGAAAGAGTTAAAATGGACTTGAAACGTTGACTCTGTTTCTCTACCTGCCCGACCTGCCGAGTTTCTCCAGCCTTTTCTATTTTTATCTCAAATTATAACAGCTTTGTGATGTCAAAAGACCAAATACTGGAAAACTAATCAGATTAATTGTCATCCCCTCAAAACCACCAACTGTGAATTTCTCTTTTTTTGAGCACAATTTCACTGAGACAAAGCAATTTCTCATTAGACTATTTCGGTCGCAACTAAATATTATCAATAGCAGAACTGCCGACTATGTAGAAAAGCAATTATTGAGAGTAGACAGCCTGTCAATCACATGCATTATTAAGTTATGACAAAAATCAGCCAAACACTGACTGTAAAAGTAGTTCATAAACAGACTTTTCAATGGGAATATATTTAATTTCTTTGTCACAATGTCCATTTTGGCTTCAATTTTTGACTGCCAACAAAATAAAAAATATCACTGCCAAATATGACAGCTTTATTAATAATCCTTTCAATCACAGTGTTTCGCTACTGTTCATAAAGATATTCGCTGCATAGCTGCTCAGAAATAATCACTTATTGATGCTCCTGTTTGTGGGATGTGAAAACCCTTTTGGCAAATTTTAGGAATAAGCATCGAATTCTTTCAAGGACAGAAAATAGTCACGGCTACAATAAATGTCGCGCACAGACAGAGTGCAACGAAAGCTAATTGGACTGTCTTTACAGTGGAAGATACTTCAAATATCCCAGTCATACAAAAGAATGCAGGGGAGAGATTAAGTAATGTGAGGTGCTGCATTTTGGAAAGGCAGATCAGGGGAGGACTTATACACTTAATGGTAAGGTCCTAGGGAGTGTCACTGAACAAAGAGACCTTGGAGTGCACGTTCATAGTTCCTTGAAAGTGGAGTTCCAGGTAGACAGAGTAGTGAAGAAGGTGTTTGGTATGCTTGCCTTTATTGGTCAGTGCATTGAATATAGGAGTTAGGAGGTCATGTTGCGGCTGTACAGGACATTGGTTAGGTTACTTTTGGAATACTGCATTCAGTTCTGGTCTCGCTGCCAAAGGATAGATGTTGTGAAACTCAAAAGGGTTCAGAATGGATTTACAAGTATGTTGCCAGGGTTGGAGAGTTTGAGCTACAGTGAGAGGCTGAATAGGCTGGGGCTATTTTCTCTAGAGTGGAGGGTGACGGGTGACCATATAGAGGTTTATAATATCATGACGGGCATGGATAGGGTAAACACACAAGGTCTTTTCCCGAGGTGGGGGAATCCAAAACTAGACGGCATAGGTTTACAGTAAAAGGGAAAAGATTTAAAAGGATCTAAAGGGCACCATTTTCACGCAGAGGGTGGTGCATGTATGGAATGAGCTGCCAAAAAGAAGTGGTGGAAGCTGGTATGATTATAACATTTAAAAGGCATCTGGATGGGTATATGAATAGGAGAGTTTAGAGGGACATGGGCCAAATGCTGGCAAATGGGACTAGATCAGTTTAGGATATCTGGTCAGCATGGACGAGTTGGATTGAAGGGTCAGTTTCTTGCTGTATATCTCTATGACTCTAAGTACCATCACCACCACTAGAGAAATAGAATTAGACAAACTAATGGGGATAAAGGTAGAGGAGTCTCCTGGCCCTGTTGGTTTGCATCCTAGGACGCCAGAAGAGGTCATTACAGAGATAGCGGGTGCATTGGTAGCAATTTTCCAAAAATCCTTGGATTCTGGAGAAATACTGGAAGATTGCACTTTTCCAAAGTGACATCCCTATTCAAAAAAGGGAAAGAGGGAAAGAGGCAAAAGGTGGGTAAATATGGGCCAATTTGGCGAACATTTATTGTTGGAAATCAAGGTAGCAGCACATTTGGTGAATTATAATCTAATCAACAGGTGTAAGCGTGGCTTAAAAGTTTTCAAGGAAGTCCCAACCAGAATGGAAGGAGGGGAACCAGTACGAGTAAAATATTTGGACTTCCAGAAGGAGTCCAAGAAAATACCTCACAAAAAGGTTAAATCATAACAGCCCAAGGTGTTGGAGGAAGTAAATTGGGTTGAATAGTGAATTGACTTACAGGCAGGAGACAGTGAGTGAGAATAAGGGGCTCTTTTCCAGGTTGGTGACCTGTGACCAGTGGGGCTCCAAATGGACCAGTACTAGGACCACAACTGTTTACAATATTAATTAATAACTTGGGGGAAGGAAGCGAATGTACTGTGGCCAAATTTGCAGACAACACAAATATAGGTTGAACGACAGGTTACGCGAGGGATATAAACGAACAATTTGCATCGATACTGATACGTTGAGTAAATGGGTAAATGCAGTACAATGTGGGAAACTGTGAAGTTGTCCATTTTTGAAGGGAGAACAGAAGACTAACATTATGTGAACAGAGAAAAGTTGCAGAAACTTGCAACATGAACAGGGACTTGCGATACATTTCCCCAAAATCGGAAAGTTAGCATCGAGGTGCAGCAGGTAATCAGAAAGGCAAATGGAATGTTGGCCTTGATTTCAAAAGGAGTTGAAGTACAAGCGTAGGGAAGTCTTGCTGCAACTGTACAAGGTGCTGGTGAGATCACATCTGGAACACTGTGAGCAGTTTGATTCCTTTATTTAAGGAAAGATACTACTACACTGGAGGCAGTCAAGTGAAGGTTGACTTGAATGTTTCCCGGTGTAGAGGAACTGTCTTATGCAAAGGTTAACCAGGTTGGAACTCTACTCATTGGAGTTTAGAAGAACAAGAGATGAGCTCATTGAAACAGAGGATTCTTAAGGGGTTTGACAAGGTAAATGCTGAGAGGCTGTTTCCCCTCATGGGGAAGTCCAGGACCACAGGGGAATAAAGGGGTGTTAATTTAAGATTGGGAAGAGGAGGAACTTCTTCCTTCAAAATGTTGAGAATATTTGGAACTCCTTGCCACAGAGAACTGTGGGCGAACAGTCCTTGTGTATATATAAGGCTGAGAGAGATAGATTCTTGATCAGTCAGGGAATCAAGGGTTACGGATAAAGAGCAGGAAAGTGGACGTGAGGAATGTCAAATCATCCATGATCCTTTTGGAAAGATGCAGCAGGATCGAGGGACCAAATGGCCTGCTCCTGTTCCTATTTTTTATGGTCTTACAAGCTGATGCCTGGAATGGAAGGTTTGGTTTTTGTGGGAACTTGAACATGAGTTTCTATTTCTCCCCTTCAAATTCAACATAGTTTGCCCAGGCTGTTTTCTGAAATTTCAAAACTTTTAGCTGTATGTTTCAGGAACTAACTCATACATGTAGACCCAGAGCAGCCTTTTTTTAAAACTGTGTTGTAATCCACTGAAACGTCCTCGGACAATTATGCCTAAATCTCTTGTGCTCTACCTGTCAGCCTGCTCTGTGCAGCCACATCCGGTTTTTGTTGGACCATTGGACTTGCTTTGCTACCGTATCAAATAACGTAAAACTTTTTATCAAATTTCACACTGCTAAAGTTTTAATACTTTGCTGCTATGTTAATTATCTTCACCTTCTTAGCTTTGGCAAGAAATTCCAGCTTTAACTCCTTTGTCAATTCTATTAGCTTAGTTTCAGTTATATCTTGTAAGCCAGTCAGAGATTGATCCTCCACCTTAAAAATAATTTCTGGCTTCTAAGTACTTCTTTGGATGTCAGGTGCTTGAATCCTATGGTTGTGGAAGATCTTATATAACTCCCCCTCCCATTCCTTAGACGACATGTCCATCCTGGACCTCCCACAGTGCCACAACGATGCCACCCGAAGGTTGAAGGAACAGCACCCCATATTTCACTTGGGAACCCTGCAGCCCAATGGTATCAATGTGGACTTCACAAGCTTCAAAATCTCCCCACCCCCTACCACATCCCAAAACCAGCCCAGCTTGTCCCCGCCTCCCTAATCTGTCCTTCCTCCCACCTATCCTCTCCTCCCACCTCAAACCCCACTCCCATCTCCTACGTACTAGCCTCATCCCGCCCCCTTGACCTGTACGTCCTCCCTGGACTGACCTATCTCCTCCTTACCTCCCCACCTACACTCACCTTTACTGGCTCCATCCCTGCTTCTTTGACCTGTCTGTCTCCTCTCCACCTATCTTCCCCTCTATCCATCTTCTATCCGCCTCCCCCTCTCTCCCTATTTATTTCAGAACCCCCTTCCCCTCCCCCATTTCTGAAGAAGGGTCTAGGCCCGAAACGTCAGCTTTCCTGCTCCTCTGATGCTGCTTGGCCTGCTGTGTTCATCCAGCTCTACACCTTGTTATCTCAGATTCTCCAGCATCTGCAGTTCCTACTATCTCTTATATAAATGCCTGTCTTTTCTTGGAGCTGTACTTGTATTATGGTGTAATTTGATTATACTTTTCCCAGAAATCTTACTGCTTCATTACATTTCTTCCTTTATTAATCTAATTGGGTTTAATACTGCTTTTATCGGATTTTGCATTGGTCATATTGCTATTATATCCAGATTCTTCAGAACATAAAACAGTGCAGAACAGGAACAGACCGTTCTGCCCACCATGTATGTGCCGACTATGATGGTATTCTAACCCAGTAAGACCATGCGATACAGGATCAAAATTTTGCTTTTCGGCCAATTGAGGTTACTCCGCCATTCAATTTTTGCTGATATGTTTGTCAACCCCCATTCTCCTGCCTTCTGCCTTTACTAATCCAGTGATGAGGTTGTGAATGGTTTAAGACCTCATCCTCATCCCTCCAGGTGACCTCCCACCCACAGCCTCCAACCTCATTATTCCCCAACCCCGCATCGCCCATTTCTATCTCCTTCCTAAAATCCACAAACCTGACTGCCCTGGATGACCCATTGTCTCTGCCTGCTCCTGCCCCACTGAACTTATCTCCACTTACCTTGACTCTGTTTTCTCCCCCCGGTCCAGAAATTCCCCACCTATGTCCAGGACACCATCCACGCACTCCACCTCCTCCAAGACTTCCAATTCCCTGGCCTCCAACACCTCATCTTCACTATGGACATCCAATCCCTGTACACTTGTATCCCCCACGCAGACGGCCTAAAAGCCCTCCGCTTCTTCCTCTCCCGCAGGCCCAACCAGATCCCTCCACCGACACCCTTATCCACTTAACCGAACACGTCGTTACCCTTAACAACTTCTCCTTCAACTCACTCCCACTTCCTACAGAGAAAAGGGGTGGCCATGGGTACCTGCACGGGACCAAGCTATGCCTGCCTTGTCGTAGGATATGTGGAACAGTCCCTCTTCCGCTGTTACACTGGTCCCATCCCCCACATGTTCCTCCGTTACATTGATGACTGTATTGGCATTGCCTCATGCTCCCAAGAGGAGCTTGAACAGTTCATCAGTTTTACCAACACCTTTCATCCCAACCTCAAAATCACCTGGACCATCTCCAATACCTCCCTTTCCTTCCTGGACCTCTCCTTCTCCATCCCCGGTGACCGCCTCAAAACTGATGTCTATTTTGAGCCCACCAACTCCCACCCTCCTGCAAGAATGCGATCCCCTACTCCCACTTCCTCTGCCTCCTCCGCATCTGGTCCCAAGATGGGGCATTCCATTCCCGCCTCCTATTTCAAGGACCACATCTTCCCCCCTTTGGTGGTCGAAAATACTCTCGACTGCATGTGTTGTGTTACCCGCACCTCTGCCCTCACATCCCCTTCCTGCAACAAAAACAAAGACAGAATTCCCCTTGTCTTCACGTATCACCCCATTAACCTCCGGATCCAACGTATCATTCTCCGCCACTTCCGCCACCTGCAATCTGACCCCACAACCAAGGATATAGTTCCCTCCCCACCACCATCTGCCTTCAGCAGGGACTGCTCTCTCCGTGACTCCCTTGTCCGCTCCACACTCCCCACTAGCCCCACCACCCCCGGCACCTTTCCCTGCAACCGCAGGAAGTGCTACACCTCCCCCCCTCACCTCCATCCAAGGACCCAAAAAAACCTTCCACATCAGACAGGGGTTCACCTGCACATCCACTAATAGGGTCTACTGCATCCGCTGCTCCTGATGTGGCCTCCTCTACATCGGTGAGACCAAGTGGAGGCTCGGAGACTGCTTTATAGAGCACCTGCGCTCCTATCGTGACAAACAACAACACCTTCCAGTTGCAAACCATTTCAACTCTCCCTCCCAGTCCCTGGACGATGTGTCCATCCTCCAGTGTCACAATGACGCCACCCAGAAACTGGAGGGTCAGCACCTCATATTCCGCCTTGGGAGCCTACAACCCGATGGTCTCCATGTGGACTTTATCAGTTTCAAAATCTCCCCACCCCCAGCCTCATCCCATGACCAACTCTCCCTCTCATCTCCACTTCCTTGACCTGACACAACCTGTCCATCTTCTCTCCCACACATCCGCCCCTCCCACCTCACTGACCAATCCCCACCACGCCCTACCTGCAATCACTATCACCATCCTACCTACCTTTCCCAGCCCCACTCCTCCTCTCTCTATTTATTTCAGAGCTCCCTTACCCTTCCCCCATTTGTGAAGAAGGGTCCCACCTGGAAACATCAACTTTCCTGCTCCTCTGATGCTGCCTGGCCTGCTGTGTTCCTCCAGCTCCACACTGTGTAACCTTTTAAAGTACACATAGTGGTTTAGACTCTGCGATCTCAGTCAGAATTCTTTAAGGAAATATACAGTTCTTTGCCCTGTTGATGCAGGTCCCATGTCTCCTGTTGGGAGTACCATGCTGTTACTTCTCTCTAACTGTTGCAAAACATGTAACAAACAACCATGTAACATTTGCAGTGAAGTGTAAGGGTAATGAATGGCTAGCACCATTCATTTATCACTGATCATAAAAAAACATGCGGATCTATGAAGGACTAATGGAAAGCTATACTGAATAACTGAACAGAAGAAATAGACCAGTGCCCACGAGCTGCCAACTTCTGATTAGGCCAGTGAGTCAGTCTTGATAGGGACACCGAACTCTGAGGTGGTCAAATAAAAAAGATTGCCTTAGAGTGATGGCCCCTCCAGTTTCACGGCATTTGCTGGTCATGAAACCCCAACTGGTGTTGATATCCACGTCCTAAAGTCTCTTGAAACATTCTGCCTGCACTCACATCTGAAAATAATACTGACAGAAATTGTCTCAATTCATTAACTGATTTAAAAGCATTCAAGTAGTATTGTGTCCCCAGCTGTTAGTAATACTAGCCAAGTCAGATCCCAGAGTAAAACCTGCCTTTAAAACCATAATTTTTACTTTGGTTTACCAGAGAGTCAGTCACTGAAGATAGTTGCAAGAGGCTGTCATTGTACTTTTAACAAAACAACAGCAACGGTGTTTTTTACAGAAAACAGAAACACAAATTAAATCACACTCTACAAGAACCACTGGAACAGTTTCAATACAAGGATCAAAAAGAAGGATTCGTTTCTTTTACCCCAGCAATGATCTGACAGTCAATCTCAATGAATGGTCAACATATCTCTACACTAAAGTTTCTTGCTTAGCTGGTACCAGTTTCCTTTCAATAAATTCTGTGCATTCATTCGAAGCTATTGTCTTCAGGTCACGTATTGCCCAGAGACCTTAAAACTGCTAACTCAGCTCACTTATTATTTATCTTGGGATGCCTCGTCTCATGCTTTCAGAAGCCTCGTAGGATGTATTTATTTTCTTTTTCACAGTCTTCTGCTTCTATAACTTTCTTCCTGCTAACTTTTGAGCTTATCAGAACTTCACCCCAGCCCTGGCAGCTCTTGTTGTGAACCTCTTGTCTTTGCATGAATAGGATTCTGGTCCCTTCTCTCCCAATCTCTCTGGGTTGTGAAGCTCAAGTCAGCAAACACATCTTAGCAATTCTCGCTCCAGGTGGCTTGCTGTGCATTTAGCTTAATTCACATGATTTCTTGTCCATGTGCTTTTAAATTCACTGTTTAAACTGACCATTTGACCTTATTAAAAAAAAACAAGTTAAACACTCAATGAAAACGAAAATCCATTTTCCACCACTATAAAACCCAAGTTCCCAAATAATAATAATGTATTCTTACGAACTGTCATCACACTAGCATCTGATAATGTACTGGAGTCTTACTTTGTTACACCTGAGAATATCCAGCATAAATATTTTATAAGATCAATTTCACAGCAGGTCAGTTAATGCGCTGTTGCATAAGGACAGAAACATTAAACCATGTAATACACAGTGCTTTATTCTTTTGCTAAAGAGGGGAACTGTGCATCTCTTTAAAATCACAACACCCAACTATTGTGCAGTCACTAATCAGAGATGAATTAAGAGTCTGCAGATATCATGGGAACTTTACCATTCTTTCACAATTTGCCAAGAAAAATTCCACATCCTTAAGTGTTCTCTTGTTTCAAACATCACCCCTGCATTCTAGCAGAAATAATCCTCTTTAGAAATTACTACCTAAAAAACAGGTAGCCAATTATACACTACTTACTTTTGTGTACTCCATGAGATGCTGATTCAAAGCATAGCATTTTCTACAGCTTTGCACCAAACATGAATAATCCAGAGAAAGCTGAGACAAAATACCAAATTGTACAGTACTCTCCAGATATGACAACCACCCCTGGATTGTATTACAAGTAGAGAGATTATCCAATACATTCACAATGCTGGAATACTATTATCCCTGGCAGAAGACCAGACTGTCTAGTTGGCAGCAACATGCAAAAGGACAGACAAATGTGCAAGTCTCTCCCTGTCATTTAGGATGTCTTCTGCTATACCTCCATGTTGTGGCACATAATAATTCAGTTCCTCATAGCTCCAGGTACAAGCTTCAGAGAAACTCTGAGGTGGTTTAGCTTCTAGACATGCGTTGCACAAGGCAACCAGCATGTACAAACACCCAGGTGCGAATGAACCAAGCTCCCAATTTTGGTCAATTGGCCTCACTGCCTTGTAGAACCTCCAGAGAGATTAAAGCTATGGGAGAAAGCCTTAGCCAAACAAAAAAAAGGTGGATATTAAAAAGGCTAATGCCTTAATATGTCATCTTTCTGGAAACTCATGCAACCAAACTGGTGTCAAACTTTGAAAGGAAAGGTCCAGAAGTGTTGCTATGATAATTGGGTTGCCCTTGGTCTCTATTAGTTTTTCCCAGGCTTGTAGCTCAGAGTGGACACTGGTTTCACTGCAGAGAGTTAACACATTATTTGTATCTATTATTTCTTGCATTAAGTCCAACTTAATTGGCGTAGAAAACAAGTGCTTTGGGCTGTCCCAAACAGACTTTCACATTCCATTGGTCAGTCACCATCCAACTTAAACTGGTAGCACCAACTAGCCAGATGGGGGCACACCACCGTGTACTTGCTTCAATGAGTAATTGGAACTTGAGTGTCTGCTCAACAAGCAGACAGAATTTACTCTGAACAAAAACAGAAGTTGCTGGAAAAGCTCAGCAGGTCTGGCA
>NW_025967065.1:0-8281 GCF_021869965.1 Rhincodon typus | reverse complement strand
TGACTTTTCTTCACAGATGCTGCCAGACCTGCTGAGCTTTTCCAGCAACTTCTGTTTTTGTTCCCAATTTACAGCATCCATAGGTCTTATTGTTTTTATAGAAGTTACCTTACCTGGCAAACAAACTGAAGGAATCCAACTTTTGGAAGGGTAAGCTGGAAGACCACTTGTGCTGGACTACAACAACTTGGTGGTTTAGAAAAGGACCACAGGACAGCAATGATCGACACGGCCCTTAACAGATTGGGTGTTGACATTGAGTGCGATCTCTCCTGGGAGAGCAGAATGAATAATGAGGAAAAACACCAATAACTGTTTAGAGAGCATTCGCCAGCAGGACATGGAGCTTGCTGCATTCTGTGCAGCAAAATTTATGCTCAAACTTCCACAACACGTTTAGAACGTGCTTCCTCTGTAGCATCTAAACTGGAACCAGACCAGTAAATACTGATGACTATCTATGCTGCAATACTGTGCTCCACTCCACAGCATGAAAAGCTTGTTCTATGTGGAGCTTGACACCTCCAGTAGAATTTCCAAGCCAAAATATTTCAACTACTTAGGTGTGGACCACAAGATCCACTTGCCTCAAGACAGCCCAGCACAGGAAAATAAATGAACAAAGACAGAAGGTACCATGAGCTGGTGTAACTAATGCTTTTTACCTCAGAATAAACTGTGAAAATATTTTCTGAAAAAAAAAGTAATTCCTGAAAACATTTCTTTTAATTTGTTCATGGGACGTGTCACTGGCGAGGCCAGCATTTATTGCTCAGAGGGCAGCTAAGTGTCAACCATCTTGCTGAGAGTCTGCAGTCATGCATAGGCCACACCTGGTAAGGACGGCAGTTTCCTTCCCTCAAACTCATTAGGGAGCAAGATAGGATTTTAATGACAAATGACAATGGGTTCATGGTCATCGTTAGATTCACAATTCCAGATATTTACTGAATTCAAGTTCCACCATCATATTAGACATGATTCGAACCTGGGTCACTAGAACATTACCAGGATCTCTGGCTTAATAGTTTAGCAATATTACTACTAGCTACCAACTCCCCTCCAAGCAAGTAAAGGTAATGTTGCCAAAGTCCTACTGTTCCAACATCCAAGTTCTGGACAGTGGCACTAGGCAAATTTGCTTGCCAGCCAATGTGAATTTCATTTTGAATAAATGCAGCTGGCATAGCACCGACTGCAACAATTCAAATCACTGTCTAGTGTGCAACAGATCAGGACGCAACCATTGAAGACTTTCCTGTTAAAATATAAAGGTTGTCAATGTATCAACATCAGATGTATAGCCTACCAAGGAACGATAGTTCCTCAGCTCCATCGTGTATTCCCACAGATTGGAGAAAAGAAATGGAACATCGTACATTTTCAATTTATGGGACTAAGTGAGGATGAATGACCTCTGCCCATCTAGAACTTGGTCCAGGTGGTCACGTAGTAAGTCGGTTGTGGAACTGATCTTTTCCTAAGACACTGGCATTCAAAGTTCTTGCACCAGCAGAGCTGATGACAGGCCTCCATCAGATCATCTGTTGGTTAATTTGGTTCATTGATCAAAAGCAATCTTGGCATCAAACTTGTGCAGCTGACATGCTAAAATTATCAGACTATGTCCAAATGAACTGAGCTGTTTCTGCGCTGGCAGTTCTACAGAACTGATCTTTTCCATACACCGGCAACAAATGGTGTAGAGAATAAGAAAAAAAACACAAAGAACTGCGATGCTGGAAATCAGAAACGAAAACAGAAACTGCTGGAGAAATTCAGCAGGTATGGCAGCATCTCTGGAGAGAGGAACAGCGGTAACGTTTTGAGTGCAGTGACCTGAAGAATAGTTCTGAAGAAGGATCACTGGACTCGAAATGTGACCTCTGTTTCTCTCTCCAGAGATGCTGCCAGACCTGCTGAGTTTCTCCAGCAATTTCTGTTTTTCTGGTACAGAATAGGATATACCTCTTTACTTTCATAAAAATCAGTGAAGCATTCAACATAGTCAGCACAGCAGGACTCTTAAGATTTAACATTAGTACTGCATAGAAACTACTTGGTCTCATCTGCTCCTTACATGAGATGTACGTATTGCACTGTAAAGTTTATGGCATCACTTCCAACAGTTTCAGGATATCAAATGGAGTGAAACAAGATTATTCCCTAAACACTGCTTTGTGCGCCCTCTAAACTCCTCTCCTTATCACGCTCCCTACAGATGTGAAGGTAGATCAGGCAAGCATTATTACCATCCAGACTGAAAGTGAGAACAACAGTAATACACAGGCCATAGCAAAGAGCACCTTTACAATGATGCATACTGGTGGTCCGTGTAGAAACTCAGCTATGAGAACGCATTGATTATCACTCCCAAGCTTTTAACTTGTACACCCTCACTCTAAATGCCAAGTAAATTATGGTTATGGGACAAAGTGTCACATTTCTGTCCTTGATCAAACTAACCATCATCCTTTGTAAAGTGGCTCACAGTGGGGCTCACAGTGACAGATAAATCTATCTCCTGATGCAGAACTCAATAAGTGCACAGGCCACCAACTTTTGCCAACCCCCAAACTGTGCACAGAAATACATCAAGTTGATTTTAACAGCTACCAACAAAAGGAAGCTCCACAATTTTAACCTTTGCTGTTTGTACCAAACTGTGCAAACAAGAATATGACACACAGTCTTCTCAAGAAGGTAAATCTCCCAAGTATAGATCATTTCATTGGCTTTGGTACAACCACAGGACAGAAGGTGAATGCTTTCCCAAGAATTTTTGAATGGCAAATCAGAAGTCCATTGCAGCATCCAAAGCTCCCCCTCAAGGATATTCGACTTGAAGGATGAAAACACAGCTCTTCACACCTGGCTGCTGTATTCTCCATTCCTGGAAAGATTCCGGTTTCATTTCACTAAATTCCTTTTCAAACATCACATGCAAACTAGACTGATTTTTGCTTGATGGGAATTATATGTAGGATGTATCATTTTGATGATGTGAGAGAGAGACAGGCACAGATGGAGCAGTGTCAACCCAACACACCAGGAGAGAAAATGTGTGAAACCCTGGTTTCACATGAAGTGCAAAAACTCAGCCAGGGTCAAAACTTAACATTGTAGACAAACTTGTCAGCTCATAGAGTGGTGGGATAAGATTTGATTAGAGAAGATAGAAATTCTACCCGACCCTACTGGTTTTCCACCTGGCAGGTTGAATAATGAGACTTAGAGACAGACAGATGAAAGGGGGATAGGGATAGAAAAATAAAGGTAAAGAGGTTTAGGGATAGTGAGGTATAGATAAATAGTGATAGATTGATAAACAGAGAGTGATACAGGCAGGAAGAGATACAAGAACCCTATATTGATTATGGATTTGTGCCATTAGAACATCAATCAGTCATAGTTAAAAAAAGGAAAAAAGAAACCTGCTTGGGGGAGTCTTTGTTATTGTTGACAACCTACCCCTTCTAAGTCAACAGGATGACCCCTCCAACCCAGAGGATGCTCAGTTTTTAATAATACTTGGGAGTGAAATCAAGAGATTTGTGGAGTTTACAGCTAGAGCAGAATAAAAGAGCTGGGCTTGACCTTCAGGAATGGTAGAGCAGGCTTGAGGGATCACATGACCTACTTCTGCACCTAATTTGTTATATTCTTATAAGGAGATAAAGAAACATCTTTCAGCAATTGCATGGTAGATCCATCAGTATCTGTGTTAGCAATAACTTAGTCCAACTCCAGGGCTTGAGGGAATAACAACAAAGGCTGACATCTGGGGGGTCAGTGCTGAGGGGGCGGCGCACTGTCAGAGGGTCAGTGCTGGGGGGCGCAGCACCGTCGGAGGGTCAGCGCTGAGGGGGCGCAGCACCGTCGGAGGGTCAGTGCTGAGGGGGCGCAGCACCGTCGGAGGGTCAGTGCTGAGGGACACTGCATTATCAGAGGGTCAGTGCTGAGGGAGACTATACTATTGGAAGGTCAGTATTTAGAGAAACTGCACTGTCAAAGAGTTGGTACTGAGGGAGCACTAATCGGTGAGAGATGCCGACTTTTGGGTGAGATGTTAAATGGAGGTCCTATATGCCTGTTGAGGTGGATGTAAAGAATTCCCATGGTATCATGTCAAAGAGGAAGAGATGAATTATCCCTGTTGTCCTTGCCCATATTACTCCCCAGTCAACATTAGAAAAGAATTACTTGGTCACGGCTACAATTGCTAGCGGAAAATTGTTGGTGGGACATGGGCACTAGTCTGTGATGCTAACACAACCAAATACCATGTATTGTTGCATAAAAGTTCAGTTTCTAAAGATTAACTTTCCTATGCAAAAAGTTGGTACTGACTTTTACACAAATAATAGCTTCAAGGGGTTGAAGTCTCCCCTCTCTGTCTCACTATCGCAGGGTTTCCAGTTTGGAAACTGTTCCCACCAACGCTGGCCCCAAACATAGCACAGAAGAAGCCTTGACATGTGAAGACATGTGAAGTTGAATAGTTACCTTAAGTGTGTTATTTTATGAAACTATCAACACCTGTGTTTTGCAACAAGGTGATTTCAGTGGCCAACAGGTGGTTAGCACCAAGAGTTTGGATCGACTATTACTTGAGATTAGACAGCAGAGGAATTTTTCTTCGAAGAACAATCAAGTTATGCATCTATACGCTTTGCCAAATGTAGTAGGTCATCAGAGACTTATATTACAGTTTCATGTTGGACAACAGCATTCCAAAGAACAATCTTCAGGTCAATAAAATATGAAAATGATCCACTGGCATGAAGTTAATCCTTTTGAAATAAAATATCAAGTTTTAATCCTGCTGATCTGGAACAAATAATTGGAAGATGAGGATTCAAATATTAGTGCATTTTCTCAAAGTATATCAGGCACGCTTCCAGTTTATCAGTCTCAAACTAGTTTGGGTTAAAAGCATTACAACCTTTTGGAAATATTTTCTAGTTACATTTGAAAACGGAATTGAATATCAGTGTGGTGTTCATAAGGAATTGTGGAAAATATTAGCACTTGGTAAAATCTACCCCCTGATTTATAGAACATGCAGAATATTAAAATCCAATGAGCTGGAAAGTATTATAGATATGGAAATTTAAAAATATGATTACAGGAAATGATAACTCTCCAGTTCTGCTATTCCCCATGGAGTTGTAAGGCTAACATATTAAATGCAGCCGAGTAATAGAACAACTCAAACTTCGAGGCTGCAAGTTAAATGGTTCTGTTTATTGGTCAGGAAGTTAAAAAAGCAGAATTTTTTTTATGAAGGGTGAGGCATGAGTGACTCAAGCACTAAGAGGGATTTGGGAGTTGATCAGCAGGTAACATGGCAATTATACTATATGTATCTACAGCAAGCAAGCAGGAAGACAAACGAGGGCAGCTCGAGTGTCAGAAATAGGAAGTCTTACTGCAATTGCAAAGGGATTTCGAGAAGGCCACACCTGGAATACTCTGTGCAGTTCTGGTCCATGTATTTATGGAAGGATATACTTGCCTTAGAGGGGATGCAAAAGAAAAATTCATTAGCTCAACTCCTGGGCTCAGAGGATGACCCAAGACTGAGCAGACTTAGCCTATATTCTCTGCAGTGCAGAGGTGGAAGAGGTAATCTTATCGAAATGTATGAAATCTTCAGAGAGCTTTCAACGTTAGATGTGGAGAGGCTGTTTTCCCCAGGGCAGAGAATCTAGAACAGGGCTTCCCGAAGTTAGGGAGAGGTGGGGGCGGGGGGTCGCAAGCTGAAATTTTGGGGTCGTGAGTTCAAAGGCAGCAATGGACCAATGGATTAGTGTCCCCTCTCCCATCCCAACTCCAGCAATCTTTTGTCATTAGGTACCTGGGTGCCCCCCATCTCTTCACCTCCAAAGGTCAGGCATCCTGAAACTCAGCTCACCTCCAGAGCCTCCTTCCACTTGGACTGCCCCAATGGAGATAACAGGAAGGGCCCCTCCGATATTCCACACCCTCCTTGGATTCTCTACCTCTTCCTGGTTTTCTGCGCTCTCGTTTCTTCCAAGGAGGAAGAAATCGATGAAAAATGGACTTTGTCCATGAGGTGAATGGAAAACATTTGCAGAGAGTCACTGCGATTTTCCAATGTACCAGCTCTTTCAGTTCTTTTAACCTCCCAGCAACCATACCTACTCACTCTCAGTGGTTAAAATTTTCCTCCATTACCTTTGGTTATTGACTAATGTTTCCCAAATCTTTTCCTACTTGGGGGCCTGAAAATTGTCGCAGCCCCTCAGTGAGGACTGTGGGGCCACAGGGGGAGGCAGAAAAGTGGATTTGAGGCCAGAGTCAGATCAGCAATGATTTTACTGAATAGTAGAACCGGATCGTGAAACCAAACAGCCCAAATATTGCTCTTAATTCATGTGTTCTTAAAATGTAAAGCACTAAGCAAATAGAATGGCCGGGGTAAATGTTGCTGACAAACACTCTGCTGAAACCTTTGAATTCCCCACCAGCTTCTAGGTCAAAGGGTGGGTCAGGAAGTTCAACTTCAGTTCTTGGAAACAGGATAATGACACGGTGAGAAATTTCTCCAGTCGGAATGCCGTAGTTCAATGGAATTCTTGATGCCAGAAGACTACGGACACTCAGCTAAGGAGTAAATTCAAGATTGCTTAGCTCCGTCCGTCTATCACTTGGTGTTTACGATATTTGGCACACAAGTAGTGCCGGGATGTAGCTTCGCAAGTTGACAGCTAATTTTTAGGTTTGGCTGGTGTTGCTCCTGGAATGCCCTTTCATTGACCAAGGGTTAATCCCTTGGCTCGATGGTAATGGTTGAGTAGGTAATGCCAGGCCAAGAGGTTGTAGATTGTTGACTGGACTACACAGTTTGGCTGCTGTTGATGACCCACAGCACCTCTTAGATGCCCAGACTGGAGTTACTTGTTCTGTTCGAATCCTGTCCCATTCAGCATGTTGATCGTGTCACTCAACATGATGAAGGGTGTCCTCAATGTGAAGGTGGTGCTTTGTCACCACACTGTATGGGCAATGGTCACTATTACCACACCATACTGCCATGGACAGACACACCTGTGGCAGGCAGATTGGTCAGGATGAGATCAAGTATGTTTATCCCCCTCATCGGTTCCCTCACTATCTGCTACAGGCCCAGAAAAAACAGCTCAGTCCTTTAGGACTTGATCAGGATAGATCAGCAGGAGCGGTCCCACCCTCATTGTACCACAGAAATGATACTGCACAGATGGGGGCTATTCAGCCTCATCTTCTCCATGCTGACCCAAGGACACCCAAATCTCTCCTTTCTTATCCCATCTTCCTGCACATGGCCCATCATCCTGCAACGTACAGCACTTAAGCTGCCGATGTGGGAACTTTCGAAGCGAGTGTAGGGTCTCCCTGTCCACCACCAACTCAGGCAGTGAATTCCAGACACCACACACCTATTGCATAAAAATGTTCTTCCTCATGTGCCCTCTACTCCTTCTGCCACTTAGTTTGAATCTATGATTCCTGGTTTTTGAACTGTCTGCCAATGGAAACAGGTTCTTTTGTCTGTCTCTTCAGCCCACAGAATTTTGTATACCTCAATCATGTCTCCTCCTCAGCCCTCTTGTTCCAAGGAAAACAATCCCAATCTCTCCTCGTAGCTACAATTCTCCAGCCCTGGCAACATTTTGGTAAATCTTCTCTGCACTCTCTCCAGAGCAATTACGTCCTTCCTGTAATTTGGTGACCAGAACTGCACACAATACTGTTGTGGCTTATACAGTTTCATCATTATATCCCTACTTTTATAATCAGTGCTTCCTGATCAATATGGAGAAGTACTGATTCATCAGCTTGAGGAGAGCTGGTGTTGGCAGGGGGAAGAAAGAGGTAATTGGTGATCAGCAGGCAGTTTCCTTACCCATGTTTGACCTGACGCCATGAGATTTCATTAGGTCTGGAGTCAAATATTGAGAATTCCCAGAACAAACTCCCCTCCACCTACATAACACTGAGCCACCACCTCTGCTGTATCTGTTCTGCTGGTGGGATAGGACACACCCAGGTCGGTGAATGGTGTTTGTGACATTTTGTATAAAGGTATGATTCCATGAGTGTGACGTGAGAGACAGCTCTCCCAAATTTGCCATTAGCCCCCTGACGTTAGTATGGAGGGCTTTGCTGGGTCAACAGAGCAATGTTTGTCATTGTTGTGTCTGGTGCCAGGTGATCTGTCTAGTTTCATTCCCTTTTTTTTGAGACGTTCTGGTGATTGAAACAACTGGCTGGA
>NW_025967064.1:8539-25000 GCF_021869965.1 Rhincodon typus | reverse complement strand
TCAAGAAACTGGCCTGCATTTCCTTCCACACTCTAGTTCCTCTGCTTTCTACAATCTCTTCAAGCCCTTTATGCCAGTCTATGCCTTTCAATCTTACAGACTTTGCTTATATCCACTCTAAATTTTTCATCGTCATCTTACCCCATTTTGGATACTTCCTTACAGCTCTCTGGTTGGCAGTCACTTCAAATATCTCTACTAAAAATTTACCTCTTTAACAATGATGGTTATCTATCAGTCTTCTTTTGATGCGTAATGGCCTGTTTCAACTCCATTTCCTTCTGAGCATACTTACATTAAAAGATACTATGGAAATGCAAGTTAACTCAAAATGATAATAAAATGTTTCAAATAAAAACTAGTTGCCTTACACTGCACGAGGCCATACATTACAGCTCTAAGCTGTGCCACTTACAGCTGGGATGCTATTTAAACCCAATTATTAATATAGACAATCATTAAATAATTCAAATTTAAACACATGCCCTACATGCTGAAAGCAGAAACCAGAAAGAGAGGAACTTGGAAGATTATAGATATTACATTATTTGAGGCAAACTGAGAAAGAGTTATTAATCAGCAGAAATACAAATTTCCACAATGAACTCCTACCTTATTTCCAATATCGGAAATTTTAAATATTTGATTAAGCAACTCGTCCTGTAATCCACTACCATAACCAACCATTCAGGCATTTAGGATTTAGTGTGGAATCTCATCTTCTGCAGCAGTGCCAAGAACATTACGGTCCACTAACTAGCACACTTCAGCGTCACCACACAGTGTTTGAAGAAAATACATGAGTACAGGAAATTGATCTACTTAAACTGTTACACGAAGTCTGTTCTCTCAGACACTGCTGCAGAAACAGTAGTCAGTGTGGTCAACAAGAATGGGACACAGACGTCAATCTATTACAATGGGTAAATGGACAGGAGAACAACAAAATCCTGAAAGGAAAGCTGTTCTACAACAGTCATTTGTGAAATTTGATGCCTGTCATTTCTACAACAAAGGCTACCTTTAGCTACCGCTGCACAACTGAGATTCTGAGAGGTCTATCCAGAATTATACCCATTTTAATTCTGGAGTCAGAGGGTCACTAACACCAAAATAGGACATGACTACCCAAATGACCTTGCACAGATTCACTAAAATTCCAAAACGTTTGGGTATTAAAAGTACAAGGAAAGATATTCAAACAAAACAGATACAATTTCACACACTGAGGCAAGAGATTACAATTTATCTCTGTTAAATACCATTTGTTATAATTCAATTTCCTTTTTTTAGGGGGTGTATGAACTGAATGTGGAATAAAGATAAAATGTGTCTCATACCCTCATTTCCCTCTGTTGAATACATTTTTATTTGTTCTGTAAACAAAACAGCAACAATATTTGTGCTTCACTATACTGTTCTTTTCATTCTCATAATAAATTTGTGGTTTGTAAGAAAAATTTATAAAAAATTTATCCAAATGAAACTTTGAAATTTGTCCTTTTGACTTTTTCAATGCTTCCAACTAATTGGAGCTGGACAGTATTGCTTCCAAGTTAGATCTGACTTTCAAACTCTACAAACTACATTAAACTCAGAGTCATAGCTTAAACGAACATATTAAGTCAATGCTCATACTTTGAGATGTGGCTGAGATCTTGAACTCATAACTTTAATGAAAGCATTAAGACAAAGAACAACGCAATGCATAACTTTAATGACTGTGCAATATTTATGTTTCAATTTTTAGTTTAAAACCTTACTTTGAACTGTCAAAACGCTAGGCCAATAGGTATTAGGAATTTGTCACTCAGAACCCCCTTATAATCAAACATAATTATTGAAATCAGTTTCAGAAACAGAACACAGATGCTACAAATTTTATTCCACTTATGAAAAATATGCCTCTGTAGTCTTCAAATTATCAGGTCTTTGCATATCGGGCTAAGTTCTCTATTAATTATTGCACAGATATGCAATACATCTGTTATTATAGACACGTGCAAAAGACACTGCAAAATTACCTTGACAAGCACCTTCTTCTTGTCCATTGCTCTCACCACCTCTCCTACATAAGATCCCTGCTCCTGTAACAGCTGTAGTTCTTCCCGTAGCATGCGTACTGTAAGAAACATTTACAATTACATTCATGCAAGTCTATGTAAGGTCAGGTCTTAGAATGGCACCATTTCACAGACCACCCAAAAATACTTTGCACAAAAATATATTAAATAAATCTCAAATTCAAACCATAAAAAAAAAGGACGTGGTTATCCCTCAATTTCTCATCACCTGAGCCTGAGAAAATTGTTTTCAAGACAGTCCCTAAACAAAATGAGTTTACTCTTTGTACTTTTCTTTTAAATCATGGCTTTGCTGAATAATTGTAGAACAGATAACAGATTCTACTGTTGATTATCCACTTCAGAATTAGTGTATTGAAGCTAAAATAGAAGTTACTGAACCAAAACTAAATCCAAGATAAAAACTAAAATTAACCAATTGTACCAATACTCCTAGCTCCACACACACACACACCCCTTTGGTCTGTCAGGACTGCCTGCATTGGAGAAGGAAACAGCTGAGTGGATGAAGTTGGGCGTGAAAATTCATTTAACAGAAGTCTTTAAATGAGTTACACCATATGGGTTTTATCTGCGCTTCATTGTTATTTACCAAAACAAGATGTATCCCTGGTGCAATTTACACTGTTACAATGGCTACTAGAAGCACTGTTAATGGCAAATAGTGAACAGACTTTTACTGTCTGAAAATTAAGTTTCCAATTCTTTTACAGTAGTAAAACTTTTTAGTTTACGTATCACTGATCAGAAATGCATCACAATCCCAATTCAAATGAGATTATACAGTAACATCTTACCCATAGCATTTTTATTTACCTTTGGCATTGAGTTCATTTCTTTGAGCCTGCAGACGCCGGAGGTTCTGACTCTTATCATTAACTATAAGCTTTGAGAAAGAGAGAAAGAAACCAATGACATTCAAGCACAGTATTATTCATTTGGGATGGTATCAATTCATACAAACTGGATATGATAAACAAACAAATACAAATGAAAATTATAGGGGAGTACCTGGGTGTCGGTAAAAAAAAAACAATTGACTTAAAGAACATTATTTTGCATTAAAGAAATGTTTTAATCATTACAGAAATCGTGAAAAGGTAGAGTGCTTAAGGAATCATAAAAATATTTGACCAAATCTCAGTATAAATAACTGCACACTGCAGCATTGACCTTTCAATGACTGCACAAAAATAAGACAGGCAGCTGGTAAATTTGACTATGTCATAATTTAATTGGCAACTGACCTTGGACTTGCGTGATTAAAACTACGTGACTAGATGGGCAAAGTTCTTTTGATAGATTGATGCTGGATATTTTGATGGGTTTTGCCACCACAGCCCCAATCCCAGAGTTAGGAACATCCCTCTAATAAAAATATAATTGCAAAAGAGCTGACGAAATTCTTGTAAAATTAACATTTTCACTTCAATTATTTCAAGCAAAAAGTTGGTTAATACAAATGCAGACTAGTTATTTTCATGGCTTCTAGGTTTTAATGAGTGATTTATTTTGGGTTCCTTCTCCCATTAAATTCCCAGGAGTTTGTTTCTACCATGGCAAATCACCTGGAGTTCTTCAATTTTTGACAGATAATACTGGCGGAGGCCCGTCCCTCCCTTTCCTTCTTCCACGTCCATCTGAAATCAAAAACAGAATTAGTAAAAGTTGCTGTGACTTAAACGATGCAGCAGACAGGAAGGTTTTGTAAGTTCCTGATTGTGGTGCTGATGCTTGTAGCAGCATGACAAGAAATAAATTCCCACATCTGTGCACTAAAACTTAGAGAAATTACATGCTTATGGTCTGCAAACTAAACTGAAACAAAAGCAACTTCACAGGACAATACTTGCGTTTAACAGCTTCTTCATCAAAACATCTCAAAAGTAATTTTTCACAGGTTTTTTTGAAAAGCAATGACTTGTTGGACAAAACTGCAAATTAACTACCAGGAACAAATGGTACAGGTGACCAAAACTGTTAAGCACCCTAACTTAAAATTTCAAATTGGGATTTAATCAGACTCCAAACAGTTCAAGATGAGAGAGAGCAGAGTTTGACACTGCATTTTAACTACACAAGAGCAATATTTATAAGGAAGAAATTACATACATGCAGCATCTCAACCAGAAACAAAACCTTAAAATTCCTGTCCACAGTCAATTGCAATACAGTATGCATAGCTGGAGATTGCTGAAAATCTAACATCAAAATCATGACATCGCTGACTTAATGCTTTACACATTAAAGCATAAGATTGAATTTGAAGGGCCATAACTTGCAAATTTTACCTTAATTGCTAGATGGTATGCTGATTTTGCACACTGCCCAATGGGAACATAGCTATCTGTTCAGGACAACAGGCAGGGCTGGGTGCAAGGTTGGTTTCATTCCTGACTGAAGTCAACAATATTGGGTATAACAAAAAATCAGCATTGCACTTGATCACATGGGTTTCCATTTCAGCAAGTTGGTAAAATTTTCTCCCAAACTGTCACCCTCAAATTTTGGGTTAATATTACACAACATACCTAAAGCGAAATTGAGCTAAATAATTAACTGCAGCATATTCAAGGTAGATAAAAAATTTTCTGTCATTCACTCAAAAGCAGCATTTTATAAAATTCTGGGAATGTGGGGGGGCGGGGGTCAAACAAAGGCACCTTGTAAATATAAACCAGTTCAGCTAAGAGTGAAAATAACTCACCGAGACTGCACGAGGAGCCCTCCATGTTCACAAGATTCCGAATTTATAACTGTGATGAGATCAATGAAACAAACATTTTCAACATCCAAACTTACCCTCATGATGCTTGAAATTGATTCTTTCTATTCATATAACAATTTGGAGCGTACTTGCAGAGCCGTCAAGCCAGTGAAACAATACCTGCAGATTGTAATGCAAAAAAAAATGACAAGATGTCATTTTGTTTAACCTTAAAAGTGCATGATCCTAAATCGATGGTCAATTTTAATTTTAGAACAGAATCTTGTATGGGAGCAATGCACTAATGTTGGCGACTTACAAAATAGAGAATGCAGGACAAAAACAAATCTTAAAAGATTTTGCAAGTCAAAAGAAGAATGAGGATTTTTAAATTTCTCTTCTACTCCAAAGATAGATGCAGCATCACCAAATTAAAAACCAGAAACAACTTCAACTTTGATATATGGATGCTTTTCCACACCTAACAATTGTCATTTTGTCATGGTCAAAAAGTAAAGCTAAATTTTTCAAATTCAATGACATTCTGAAATCCTGTTTAGATCACTGCGGAACACTTTTAAAGTCTGTAGTTGTACAGCCACCAACCAGTTTGGAACATGGAACAACAAAGACATGAGCCACAACAGTCTATCCAACGACAGAGTTGCCAATGTCGATAATTCCTCTACTAATAAATTAAAATATTTCTTCAGATTGACTTGAATTTGCTTAATAACTATCCAAACATTCAATGAAGAGAAAGATGAGCAACTATCTCGAATAACCCAGATATTGCACTGGATTGCCTAAAGTATTTTTAAACCAGAAATTAAGGAGCAAGTTATTGCAGAGCCCTGATGAAGAATATCTAGACTTCAAATGTTAACTTGCTCTCTCTCAATGGATGCTGTCTGACCCGCTGTGATTTCCAGCCATTTTTTGTGTTCAGCCAATCGAGAAATTAAGACGGAGCTAATGCAATATTTTCTTCAATTACTTTTCAAAAAAAGAATTCAGTAAATAATCACAACACATATACTATAACCAGTTTCTGCAGATTAATAAATCACAGATTCAATCTTTCAGCTGTTGAATTAGGCTATTTCAATTGGGGTGTAATTGACCGCTACACATTTGAGCTAAAAAGGGAGACCAAGTTACAACTCTCTTGCTGCGAAGTAAACATGTGGCAACACTGATGACAAGGCTGGAATTGGTTATAATGGTCCAAAGTTAAACACAGTCTCTAGGACAAATGAACATCTTTGGAAAAGAAGTGAAGAAAATATGCAAAATAAAACCACATACAATAAGGTTTTAACCTGGCCTATTAGTTGACCATATTACTGCTTCCAATACCCCGATTGTTTCAGATGTTTTGGCTAGAAACAGTACAGCATACAGAGCATTCATAAGGTTAACACTGTTGTGTGACCCCGGAGACTACCACTACTGGATTAAAAGAGTGAAACCTCTATATGTTACTATTGCAAAATGTTACAAGTTTTGATCAAATATCTGTCAATAATAGACACAAATCAATGTCTCTGCTACTGAAATCCTCCCACAGTCATAAACACAGGGTGTGATTTGAACTGCCTGTCTCTCTGCCTCGATTGGTATAGCACCTCCACACTTCCTTAAACCAACAACAAAAAAGCAGGATTTGTGAACAAACTCTTCAGAAAAAAAAACAATTTAAATAAAAATCTACTTAAAAATGAACTTGAAATATTACGTTTCCTTTCAACTCTTCAATCACATCTGAAAAAAAAGCACTTCAAACACTCTTTGATCTCACAATGTCACTGAATATTTACCAATTGCAGGAAAACAACAGTACTGTGTGGATTTGCTGACCCAGTAACTCAACAAAGTATACATTTTAAGACAATCAAACATAACTTGCAATTGCTGTAATTTACACTGAGGAAAAGTAAAACCCATCAGTTGGTAGCAAATGTGATTTACAAATAAGGGAATTTAATTCATCCTGAAAAAAAGGTTAAGTACAAGTGCAAACTAAGCCACGTTTATAGTGGAACAAGGATGCTGCAAGAGTACTGACCCCTACTGGGACTTAATATCACTGACATAAATTTTGTCCAATAAAACAGAAGTTCCTCAATTCTGTTTCTCTCCACACCATGTACAAGTAGTTTAAATGTTAACCACTCTGGAGGACAGCAATTTCCAATATTTTTACACTGTCACTATTTTTATGTCAACAATACCAGAGTGCAAAGTGGGCTACTGTTCTCATCAGATGAATAGAAAACATGAGAACAAAGTAGCAATACCACAATCAAATAACACACAGGAATTGTTATAGTCAGTTTGTATAGACCTGTCTCAGACGTTGGGTGGGTGGAGAATGAAGCATTGGCAAGCTGAAAGGATAGATTGCCTATTTGATAGTGTTTACACACTTTGAATGATAGGGACCATCTACATACCATGGCAGTGTAACTTATTGGAGGGAAATTATATGCTAGGCACATGTATACAAAAACACTGGCATTGCAAGTAGGCAGTACTGCCCATTATTAACTGCTCGTACTGTTTGAGGTTCCAACATCTATATCATGATATCCTTTGTTTTTGTCTGAAGCTAAAATCAAAATAGCTAGCTTCTTGATTCTAACCCCATCATTGTCAAATTCATCTGGAGACCTATAGATATGAAAGCAAAGTGATGAACTGGCGAGGAAGGTGCTCTTTCATTTTCTTTCCACATATTTCAAATGTGATTGGAGCATCTCAAAGCAGTCAGGCGGAGGGCAGACAGGCTATCGGTTGTTACTACATAACACGTGGTCTAAGACAAACTTGTCAAAGAATTTGCCACAGTTAGGCCTGGATTACAATATCTGGTGAAATTGCTCCACCGACAATCAGAGGCAACCTGATTTATTTAAAAAGAAAACAGAATAACTGGTTGGAATTTGGAATGCAGCACATGATGGCATGGTAATTTAGTTTGGCATGCTGCCTTCAAAAAGTAATTAGATAAGTACTTGGAGACAAAAAGAAAGAGCTGGAATTCAATGGTTGCTCTTTGAAAGAACCAACACAGATCCCATGGTCCAAATGATTTCCTTCTATCTTGCCATATGATCCCATGCTATCAAATTGCAACCTGATAAACACAGCACCAGGAAACAGCAATAGAGGTGTAAGGCTCTTTATCCTGCACACAGCTTCCTCTCTAGAGCATGGCAGCATCCAGATGCAGTGAGCCACCATTTTGCTATCTAAAGCTTGGTCACTGGTTCAACTTAAGTCTGTTGATAAGACAAGTCAACTAATAAGCCTTCTTAAATTATGAAAGAAAGGTGACTTTGGGCTCTACAAACGTGTAGGGCAAAAATATTTCAGTGCTGATAAAAATAATAGGACTATTTCCAAGCATAAATGAAAGACAGCACCAGCTATTAGGTTAAAAAAAGTCCAGTTGCATCTGAAGTGCAATCCCACCAAAATGTCAATGTCAAGGGCTCACCATTCACTAATTCTGCAAACTGAAACCTATCAACAAAATTACAGATTGTTTATTTTTTCTTTTTAAAGAGCAACCTGTTCAGAGATGTTATTAAACACCTCTGGAGCAAGTGGGACTTGAACCCAGGTCTCCTGGCTCAAAGGCATGGATACTGTCACTGGACCACACAAGCTCTAATTATAATTTTTTTGTTTTTGAGTGTTACTATTTTCTAAAGGAACTTGTTCAGAGAAGTTATTACACAACTTTGGAACAGGTGGGCCTTGAATCTGGGCCTCCTATCTCAGAGGCAGAGATATTACTACTGTATCACAACAGCCCAAATTAAAGATTTACTTGTAATATTTTTTAATATTATTGACCCATTTTCTAAATGACTCTGTTCAAGGATGTAACTACACACCTCCAGAACAGGTGGGGTTTGAACCCAGGCCTCCTGGCTCAAAGAAAGGGACACTAAGGTGGCAATGTGGTTAGCAGTGCTGCCTCAGTGCCAGGAAACCAGGTTTGATTCCAGCCTTGGGTGACTGTGTGGAGTTTGCTCGTTCTCCCCCAGTTTGCATGGGTTTTCATGGGGTGTTCCGGTTTCCTCGCACTGTTCAAAGATGTGCGGGTTAGGTGGATTGGCCATGCTTTAGAAAAAAAAAAATTGCCCCATATAATGTCCAGGGATGTACAGGTTAGTGGGTTAGCCATATTAAAAACGCCATGCAGAGTTATAATGGTGGGGTGAGTCTTGGCAGGATGCTCTGTAGATCGGTGCAGATTTGATGGGCTGAAAAGCCTCTTTTTGGATTGTAGGGATTCTATGATTCTATGACTATTACTGATATTTATCATTATCGACACAGCTTTTTTGTTTTATTTAAGCTATTTTTATAATCAACATCTTCAGAAATATCATTACACACATCTTGGAGCAGGTGGGATTTGAACTTGGGTCTCCCAACCCAGTGGTAGGGACACAACAGGGCCCCAAACAACCTACTCTGATATATCATAATACATATCTGGCTTAGATGGGACTTGAACTTAAGACTTCTGACACTGAGGTGGGGACACAAACATGTAATACTTGAGATAGAGCAGACAGAAAGCAGACAATATGTTAATAAACCAACAGAACATAAAGCAGAGGAAATCATGCAAAGTCCATCTAATACATAGCAGAGTCGTGTATTTAGGAGTTTGCCCAGTTTGGTACCCAAGACACAAGAGTGACAAACACTGGAGTCAGGGCAGAGAACAGGAGAGAAGCTGACTCAGTACTGCAGATGTTGGAGAACGGAGATAAAAAACCGAAGAAGCTATTATTAAAAAAAAGCTTTTAACGCTTCACCTATAACAGATGTTAAAGTAACTGGCATGTTATTTCCTGCTTTCTGACTCCTACTATTTTTGAATAAAAGGGTTTCATTCAGTATCTTCCATTTGAATGGATACCTCCCCAATCCACAGAATCTTGAAAAATTAGGATAAAATATCAATCATTTCACTAGTGACTTTTTGGAAAAAGTAAAAGTCTGGAATGAATTATCAGGACCCAGGGACTTGTCAGCACGCAGCTCCAATAATTTAATCAGTATCATTTCATCGGTGATTATAATTTTCTTTACTTCTTCCCTTCCTTCTATTTCCTAAGTTACAGCTATTTCTGGGATTTTACCTGTGTCCATGTTCTATAAGACCAACACTTACTTTGTTAACTCTTTTCCTTCTCAAGTATCTATCAAAAATCTTCCTCTCTATTCTTACGTTTCTAACGAACTCTCTCTTGCACTCAAAAGATTGATCAGGGAAAAGAAAAGTTAGTCATTCTTTGAGATAGTAGGAACTGCCAATGCTGGAGAATCTGAGATAACAAGGTGTGGAGATGGATGAACACAGCAGGCCAGGCAGCATCAGAGGAGCAGGAAAGCTGATGTTTTGGGTCGGGACCCTTCTTCAGAAAGTCATTCTTTGCTGCTTTTCATATTCTGTCCAATCTTCTGACCTGACGCCCAGCATTGCTTAAAAGAACAAAGAACAAAGAACATTACAGCACAGGAACAGGCCCTTCGGCCCTCCAAGCCTGTGCAGATCCAGATTCTCTATCTAAACCTGTTGCCTATTTTTCAAGGTTCTGTATCCCTCTGCTCCCTGCCCATTCATGTATCTGTCTAGATACATCTTAACTGACGCTATCTTGCCCGCCTCTACCACCTCCGCTGGCAATGCGTTCCAAGCACTCACCACCCTCTGCGTAAAGAACTTTCCACGCATATCTCCCTTAAACTTTTCCCCTCTCGCCTTGAAATCCTGACTCCTAGTAATTGAGTCCCCCACTCTGGGAAAAAGCTTCTTGCTATCCACCCTGTCTACACCTCTCATGATTTTGTAGACCTCAATCAGGTCCCCCCTCAACCTCCGTCTTTCTAATGTAAATAATCCTAATCTACTCAACCTCTTTTCATAGCTAGTGCCCTCCATACCAGGCAACATCCTGGTGAACCTCCTCTGCACCCTCTCCAAAGCATCCACATCCTTTTGGTAATGTGGTGACCAGAACTGTACACAGTATTCCAAATGTGGTCGAACCAAAGTCCTGTACAACTGTAACATGACCTGCCAACTCTTGTACTCAATACCCCGTCCGATGAATGAAAGCATACCGTATGCCTTCTTGACCACTCTATCGACCTGCGTTGCCACCTTCAGGGTACAATGGACCTGAACACCCAGATCTATCTGTGCATCAATTTTCCCCAGGGCTTTTCCATTTACCGTATAGTTCGCTCTTGAATTGGATCTTCCAAAATGCATCACCTTGCATTTGCCTGGATTGAACTCCATCTGCCATTTCTCCGCCCAACTCTCTAATCTATCTATATTCTGCTGCATTCTCCGACAGTCCCCTTCACTATCTGCTACTCCACCAATCTTAGTGTCATCTGCAAACTCGCTAATCAGACCATCTGTACCTTCCTCCAGATCATTTATGTATATCACAAACAACAGTGGTCCCAACACGGATTCCCTGTGGAACGCCACTGGTCACACTTCTCCATTTGGAGAAACTCCCTTCCACTAAACCTCTGTCTCCTGTTGCCCAGCCAGTTCTCTATCCATCTAGCTAGTACACCCTGGACCCCATGCGACTTCACTTTCTCCATCAGCCTACCATGGGGAACCTTATCAAATGCCTTACTGAAGTCCATGTATATGACATCTACAGCCCTTCCCTCATCTATCAACTTTGTCACTTCCTCAAAGAATTCTATCAAGTTGGTAAGACATGACCTTCCCTGCACAAAACCATGCTGCCTATCACTAATAAGCCCATTTTCTTCCAAATGTAAATAGATCCTATCCCTCAGTACCTTCTCTAGCAGCTTCCCCAACACTGACGTCAGGCTCACCGGTCTATAATTACCTGGATTATCCTTGCTACCCTTCTTAAACAAGGGGACAACATTAGCAATTCTCCAGTCCTCCGGGACCTCACCTGTGCTCAAGGATGCTGCAAAGATATCTGTGAAGGCCTTAGCTATTTCCTCTCTCGCTTCCCTCAGTAACCTGGGATAGATCCCACCCGGACCTGGGGACTTGTCCACCCTAATGCCTTTTAGAATATCCAACACGTCCCCCCCCGTCCTTATGCTGACTTGATCTAGAGTAATCAAACATCTATCCCTAACCTCAACATCCGTCATGTCCCTCTCCTCAGTGAATACTACGCAAAGTACTCATTAAGAATCTCACTCATTTTCTCTGACTCCACGCATTACTTCCCTCCTTTGTTCTTGAGTGAGCCAACCCTTTCTCTAGTTACCTTCTTGCTCCTTATGTATGAATAAATGGCTTTGGGATTTTCCTTAACCCTGTTTGCTACAGATGTTTCATGACCCCTTTTAGCCCTCTTAATTTCTTGTTTCAGTTTGATCCTACTTTCCCGATATTCTTCCAAAGCTTCATCTGTTTTGAGTCGCCTAGACCTTATGTATGCTTCCTTTTTCCTCTTTGCTAGTCTCACAATTTCACTTGTCATCCATGGTTCCCTAATCTTGCCCTTTCTATCCCTCATTTTCACAGGGACATGTCTGTCCTGCACTCTAATCAACCTCTCTTTAAAAGCCTCCCACATATCAAATGTGGACTCACCCTCAAACAGCTGCTCCCAATCCACATTCCCCAGCTCCTGCCGAATTTTGCTGTAGTTGGCCTTCCCCCAATTCAGCACTCTTCCTTTAGGACCACTCTCGTCTTTGTCCATCAGTATTCTAAAACTATGGAATTGTGATCACTATTCCCAAAGTAATCCCAAACTGAAATTTCACCTGGCCGGGCTCATTCCCCAACACCAGGTCCAGTATGGCCCCTTCCCGAGTTGGACTATTTACATACTGCTCTAGAAAACCCTCCTGGATGCTCCTTACAAATTCTGCTCCATCTAAACCCCTAACACAAAGTGAATCCCAGTCAATGTTGGGAAAATTAAAATCTCCCTTCACCAGCCTGTTGCTCCTACATCTTTCCATAATCTGTCTACATATTTGTGCCTCTATCTCACACTCGCTGTTGGGAGGCCTGTAGTACAGCCCCAACGTTACTGCACCCTTCTTATTTCTGAGCTCTGCCCGTATTGCCTCCCTGCTCGAGTCCTCCATAGTGCCCTCCTTCAGCACAGCTGTGATATCCTCTTTGACCAGTAATGCAACTCCTCCACCCCTTTTACCTCCCTCTCTATCCCACCTGAAGCATCTATATCCTGGGATATTTAGTTGCCAATCTTGCTCTTCCCTCAACCAAGTCTCAGTAATAGCAATAACATCATACTCCCAGGTACTAATCCAAGCCCCAAGTTCATCTGCCTTACCTACTACACTTCTCGCATTAAAACAAATGCACCTCAGACCACCTGTCCCTTTGCGTTCATCATCTGCTCTCTGCCTACTCTTCCCCTTAGTCACACTGACTTCATTATCTAGTTCCTTACAGGCTTTAAGGGGGTTCCTTACAGGCTTTAGTTACTACCTTCTTACTGTCCACTAACCTCCTCATTTGGTTCCCATCCCCCTGCCACATTAGTTTAAACCCTCCCCAACAGCGTTAGCAAAAGCACCCCCTAGGACATTGGTTCCAGTCCTGCCCAGGTGTAGACCGTCTGATTTGTAATAGTCCCACCTCCCCCAGAATCGGTCCCAATGTCCCAAAAATACTTGGTATTAAATTTAAAGGATATCTTTAATTTTTTTTTAGCTAACCACAGATAATCAGTCTTACCCCTTGGATCCTTTCCTTCTCATTGGAATGTATTTACTGTATATTCAGGAAAACCCTCTTAAAAATCTGCCACTACTTCTCTAATGATCTATTCCCTTAGCTGTGGGATCATTCCCACCTTCTCTCTTAAATTGAATCCAAGCTTGAATTATATTATGATTACTGCGATCTAGGATACTGTCACAATCAAATAATCCTATTTCATTGCACTGTACCAGGTTCGTACAGCCTGCTCTGTCAATTCTGAGACATGCTCAGAAACTACCCTGAAAAGCGTAAATGAGGTCCTCTGTTCGGTTACATTTTCACATCTGATTTTTCTAATTTGTAAATGGATGAAAATCACCTTTGATTATCACTGTACATTTCTGACAAACTCTCATTATTTCTTGCTTTATGCTCTTTCCTACTGTGGGTTGCTGTTCAGGAGTCTGTACAAACTCCCACAAGTGCCTTCTTGCCATTATCACTTCCCGTCTTGACCCAACCTAATTCTTGGTTTCCTAAACTTAGGTTATCCCTCACTATTGCGCTAAACATCATTATTTATTAACAGAGACACCACTCAAACCTTTTCTATATTCCAGACCTTCCTAAATGTGCTGTATCCTTCAACATTCAGGTTGCAATCTAGGTTACCTGCTACTATGTCTCCATAATGGCTGTTGTGTCATACTTATTTTGCTCCAAATACTACTTGTGCTTGTAAACCAAGTCTTAGCTGTCAATTTATATCTACATATGTACTCTCTATCCCTTCCTTTTATGATCTGTTGATCATTTCCCACATTAATAGCTATATCTCCTAACTTGTCTCAACTCTATGGTTTACCATATCTTGCTAAATTTGATCTCTCATCCCCATTATTTAGTTTAAAGTCCTCTCTACTTCCTCAATTATGTGGCTTACTGCAATGCTGGATGAGAATGGTTCAGATGTAGATGGTCTCAACAGTATAGATTCCACCTTCTCCAGTACTGTTGCCAGTATTCCATAAACTAGAACACACTTCTCCCATTCCAGTCTAAGTCATACATTCTTTTCTTTAATCTTACTTGCCTTATGCCAATTTGCTGATTACATTTGACATTCCAATTTTTAATTGGGTGCCTAGCTCCTCATACTGATTATGCAGAAGTTCTTTTCCTATCCTGCCCATGTCACCGTACCTACATGGAAAATAACTCGATGACTCTTGTTTTTGCTGCAGAGAACAGCGTCAATGCCCCTCACTATATTGCTCCCCTAGCACCACTACATTCCTATGCTCTCTATTACTTAAATGGTTTCCGGCACCATGGTACATTGTTTTATTCATTCATAGGACGTGGGCATTGATGGCCAGGGGCCTCTCATCCAAACAAGCTGAGAGAACCTCAAACTTGTTGGACAATCATAAACACTGAGGTTTCTGCACGCTAGCCCTGTGGGTTTCTTAGTTGCTTCATTTACAATCACACTGCCTTGTCTGTGACTATCGACCAAATCAGAATACCCTGTCCTAAAGGGTGTGACTGCCTCCTGGTACAAAGCACTCAACTTTCCCTGTCATTGATGGGTCAGTGTCTGTAGCTAGACCTCAAGCTCAAACTGAGTTAAAACTCCTTTAGCTGCATGCATTTACTGCAGATCCAATTGCCCTGGATCTCACAGGGATCCAGGAACCCCCACATAATGCAGCCCCTACAATTAGAAATCAGAGTTAACATTTCAGGTTGAAACATTAACTCTGATTCCTCTTCAGAGATGCTGCCAGACCTGCTGAGCTTTTCCAGCAATTTCTGTTTTTATCTCTACTGTAGTCTAAAAATGGTAGGGAACTCAACTTATGACAACATATTGTTAAGTATCTCTGAAACTTTCTTCTGCAGATGAATGGTTTATTAAGTGTAAGACCAATTCCAGGTGTGAGGATGATGAATGACAGGGACCATCCATACAGTCACACAGTACAGAAACAGACCCTTCAGTCCAACCAGTCCATGCCAACTATAATCCCAAACTAAACTAGTCCCACCTGCCTGCTCCTGGCCCCATATCCCTCCAAACATTTCCTATTCACGTACTTATCCAAACGCCTTTTAAACATTGTAATTGCACCTCCATCCACCACTTCCTCAGGAAGTTCATTTCACACACAAACCACTCTCTGTATAAAATATCTGCCCCGTCTGAGCTTAAAAATATATCCCCCCCGCCAGTCTTGAAATTCCCTATCCTAGGGGAAAGACAACTACCATTGGCCCCATCTATACCCCTCATGATCTTATAAACTTCTGTCAGGTCAACTCTCAACCTCCTACACTCCAGTGAAAAAATGTCCCAGCCTTTCTTTATAACAAACACCTTCCATACCCGGCAACATCCTGGTAAATCTCTTCCGAACCCCCTCCAGCTTTACAATATCATTCCTACAATTGAGCGAACAGAAGTGGACACAGTATTCTAGAAGAGGCCTCATCAATGTCTTGTACAATCTCAACATGGCTTTGCAACCCCTATACTAAAGGACTGAGCAATGAAGGCAAACGTAATCACACAAACAGGGCATGAAGTTTGAAATCCTAAAAAGCAATGGAGAGACCGACGTTTAATTCTGAATTACTATATTTAAAAGAAAATATAACAAAAACGCAGCAATTCAAGCATGTTAGAACTGTGCTCCGAAGGAAGGAACCTACAACCAAGCAGTGAGGTTAATAGAGGAAGGAGGTGTTTGCTAGAAAAGCTCCAGGATCCAACGGCCTGTACACAAGTGACTGGAGAATCTGCAATCATTCTGAACTCTGTTTGTGCCCTGGTATCGATCTGGACAAATATCGGCCTTTCCTAAATTGTGCATCAAACCGCCAGCCCAGGAGCGTCGTCCAAGACCCGGCAAACTCAGGCCCCGGGCTCCGGGCCC
>NW_025967064.1:0-3539 GCF_021869965.1 Rhincodon typus | reverse complement strand
TTCGGCAGAAGTAATAACAGTTACACAGGCCAAGTCAGGTACATGAAATTAAACTCTGATCAACCATAAATTAATTATATGGCAGCCTCGACTTGGTTAGGTTAGGACTTGACTCTAGGTTACGCAAAATGCTAAGGTATCCCCTTGAATGTTGACAAATGTTTTACAAAAGTCCAGCATTTTGTAACTTTATGCCACCCAGTTATCATTCAGATCCAGCATTTGCAATTTAATCCTTATCGTGCACGAACATCAAACGGGCCCTCCCTTTAATTATAAATATGCTCTAAAACTGATTATTCACCAGTTGTGAAAAAAATTGCACAAATGCAGTAACTAATTGTTACAATAAAAGGTATAAACTTTATTTTTGGAAAGGAGTTTATATGTGAAATATCAACAAGCTCTAACTCAGCCTTGAAATATACAGCAATAATCAGGTGTTCTGTGCCAAGTTAGTTTAGCTTGGACATCATGCACAGGACAACACCATGGCACAAGGACAAATTAAGTTTATTTTATCATAGCAGAATCCCAACACAGGTTAGGCTAACGACAAACTGTTTAGCCAGGCTCTTTCATGGTCCAGAATATCTTGGCGTGCAAAGAAAGGCCTTTGAACTGTCAATGAGAGAGATGCAGGGCAAAGCTCCACCTGAGCTGTGTAGCAAGAGAAAATGTGGAACTGTTGCAGGGCAAGAAAATGCCTAAACTAACCTGTTTTCCAGGCCCTAGCAGGAACAGACAGTGCAATAGATGCCCTACTGCCTTGGGAAAAAACATCAAAGAGAATTTATTTTTAGAAGTGACAAGTAAGCACAGAATGTAGATTTGGAATTAAGTGTCTAACATGAAGGGCATAAGCTTCCTGTGAAAAAATACAAGCCTATAATCATTGTGTAGTCAATTAGAAAACTCAGAATTTGGATGGCTGGATCAGTACATTCAGATCTGGTTGAAACAATTCAAGCAGATGCTGAGGAAACTTAGCATCTACAACATTGGAAACTCCTTTTCACAATTATAACACAAAACTGCAGTAATTAGTTATTTAATGACCACTGTCATTTAAGAACGAACGTGGAGAATATCGAGAAACTCAGCAGGTCCAGCAGCATCAATGGAGAAAGAAACAAAGTTAACGGAGAGTCCAGTATGACTTCTTCAGAACTGAGATTTTAAAAGTTTAAGACGACGTGCAGCTCGGGTCATGGATGAGATTGTAGACCTGCTCGCCAAGCTGCTGGGTTTGGTTGTAAACGTTTCGTCACCCTGCCAGGTAACATCGTCAGTGCGCCTCCAGTGAAACATCAGTGTTCTGTCCCACTTGTTATTTATCTGCCTCAGTTTGCTGGGGTAGTGAAAGGTGTTGTTAAATTCCTTTTTGGTTTAACACTTTTAAAAAAAGGGCAAGGGGGCAAATGGTGTACAGGTGCAGTGCTAGAGACAAAGGGGTTGTTACTGGGAGTGAAAAAGAAAAACAAAGACGACGACAACATGTAATTCGAAGTTGAGATCTTGAGGCTGTAAAGTGCCTAAGCAGAAAATGAGCTGCCCTTCAAAGCTTACATTGTGCTTTTTTCTGGAACATTGCAACAAGCCCAAGACAGAAATGTTAGCATTAGAGCAAGGTGGTTTAGTGAAATGGCAAGGAATTGGGAGGTCAGGCTCATTCCTATGACAAGAACAGAGGTTTTCACCCAGTCTGCATTTGGACTTGCCAATGTGCAGGAGATCACATTGTGAGCAGCAAATGCAGTAGACTTGATTGAAAGAAGTACAACACTGCTTTATTTGGAAGGTGCACTTGGGGCCTCAGCCAGCAATGAGAGAGAAGACTAATGGGCAAGTGTCACACTTTCTGCAATTGTAGTGGGAAGGGACCATAGGGACGTGAAGAACGGAGTCACGAATGATGGAGGAGTGGACCAGGATGTCACAGAGAGAACAGTCCCTGGGGAATGCTGACAGTGGAGGGAAGGGGAAGATATGATCGGTGATGGTATCTTGCCAGAGGGTGATCTTTGAACACAGACTAGTGTGGTGCAAAATAAGTACAAGGTCAACCCTATTGTCGTTCAGGGAAGGAAAGTAAAAGGGTAATGGTAGAAGTGCGGGGGATGGATCCAGACATGGCTGAAGGTTCAGTCAATCATAACAGGGAGCGATCCTAGGTTAAGGGTAGAGGACTTCATATCAGAAGCAGCCTGGTGGAAGATGGCATCATCAGAATAGATGTGATGGAGACAGAGAAACTGGAAATAACAGAACGGAATCCTTGCGGGAAACAGGGTGAGGGGAAATGTGGTCAAGGTAACTGTGGGAGATAGTGGGTTTGTGTGTGCATATGGTAGCGCAGAGCACTGAGTGTGCGTCTCAAGATGCAGTGGGATCAGCTGTCTGAGGAGCATTGCATGATTCAGGGATACCTATAGTTTCAGGGATACCTATAGTCTCAGGGGCACTTTAAGCTCCAGCTGGAATTCCACCCTTCATGTTTCAGTCACTGAAGAAGGAGATGAGGTTGTAAAGCAAGGTTTAGCAAACAAGCCAAAAAATTAAAACAGAAATCCAAGACAAGAGCAGGTAGGCATACCTGGAAGAGAAGTGGCAGTGAATTAAACACAATAATGAAAGCAAAATATTACAGATGCTGGAAATCTGAAACAGAGTGCTGGAGGAAGTCAGTATGTCTGGGTGAGTGTCTGGAAAAACAGTATTGGATTCCACAATTTCAGAAACTGGCTGCATGATGTCTATTCTCTATTTCTCTTACATTCTCTCCCTTCACATCACCGAGAAAAACGTCCCCAGCCTTCACAACAAACTTGAAACATTAACTGTATCTCTCACTACAGATGCTGCCAGATCTGCTGAAAGTCCCCAGTATTGTGTTTGTTTCAGAGTTCTAGCATCTGCAGTGTTTTGCTTGTATTCTTATCATAGAATTCCTACTGTGTGGAAACAGGCCCTTTGGCCCAACAAGCCCACACCAACCCTTGGAGCATCCCACCCAGACCCGTCCCACTTTAACCCACCTAAGCTACACATCCCTGAACACTGAGCAACTGAGCATGGCCAATCCACTTAACCAGCACATCTTTGGACTGTGGGAGGAAACCGGAGCACCTGCAGGAAACCCACACAGGCACGGGGAGAATGTGAAAATTCCAGAGACAGTCGCCGGAGGGTGGAATCAAACCTGGGTCCCTGGCGCTGTGAGGTAGCAGTGCTAACCATTGTCCCACAGGCTGGTCTTGTTTCTTATTATAGCATCCCTACAATGTGGAAGAAAGCCATTTGGCCGATCGAGTCCACACCAACCCTTTGAAAAGCATCCCACCCAGACCCAACCCCTGCCCTATCCCTGTAACCCTGCATTTCCCATGGCTAATCCATCTAACCTACACATCCCTGGATACTATGTGCAATTTAGCACAGTCAATCCACCTAACCTGCACATCTTTGCACTGTGGGAGGATACCAGACCACTGGCAGGAACCCCAGACAGTCGCCCAAGGGTAGAATCACACCTGGGT
>NW_025967063.1:24306-25000 GCF_021869965.1 Rhincodon typus | reverse complement strand
GAAGTGATACCGAGTAATCGCCAACAAAACAGCAACTGCCAATTCTCTACCGTTGCATTTCACTTCGACATGGGCAGAAAAGGCAATGCAGAGAATTCGCGTCAACTGAAGCACGCAAACTAATTTGTCTTTCAACGTTATATTTGCTAAAGAAGGTCTCTTCCTGTAGGTAGCTGATCGGTTGGATCATTTCCTCTTTTGATCTGAGCTGTGGCATTGCAGAATGTGATTGAAACTTATTTGCAGGGACACATGTTTATTTTGGCTATAAATATCTGGAGCTAACAACGGCGTTTGTAATAACATTATTGAGTAAGGAATTGCTCAAATCCCTGCCGCTGATTTAAAGGGAGCCACCTGAGATTAGTGCACTTGCCCAGCTCTGGGGCAGATGTGCTAACAGGGGTTTGCGAGCTGCCGCCTGGTTTTGGTCAGGTCGGTGAGGTTAAGTTGTCGGGGTGGCAATCTGTCACTAATTCATCTCAGTCAGGGAATTTGAGTCTAGACAACTCTGCATAGCACTCTCTTGCTCACCAGTCAATCTCTCCTTTCTGAGAAAGTAGGAACTGCAGATGGTGGAGAATCTGAGATAACAAGGTGTAGAGCTGGATGAACACAGCAGGCCAAGCAGCATCAGAGGAGCAGGAAGGCTGACGTTTCGGGCCTAGACCCTTCTTCAGAAAGGTCTAGGCCC
>NW_025967063.1:0-4306 GCF_021869965.1 Rhincodon typus | reverse complement strand
AGACCCTTCATCAGAAATTTCTGATGAAGGGTCTAGGCCCGAAACGTCAGCCTTCCTGCTCCTATGATGCTGCTTGGCTTGCTGCGTTCGTCCAGCTCTACACCTTGTTATCTCAGATTCTCCAGCATCTGCAGTTCCTACTATCTCTTTCTGGTTATGACTGCTGACTCTCAAAGAAGAGCTTTCGATTGGTCTTGTGGGCATACTTTGCACTTGCACAAATCACTGAGTGGGTCTCTCGACAACCGGACTGTCATTGATAGTGATGCTTCACCATCTGCACACAGCTTAGCTAAGTCCAAAACACATTGGACTCATTGGCATGCCAGGGTATCAGTTCACCGAGCCTTCTACAACTTGTCCAATGGAAGGCTGGCTCTGCTCCAGTGGTAACACTGAAGGGTGTTCTGCCTCCCACCGTGTCACACCTTTGCGTAAAAATCTAACAAGATGACTGCATGATTCCCATGGTTGCTGGTCTCTGCCTCCCTTGTGTGTTCCTCTTGGAGGCATTGTTTGTATACTCAAACTTCATGATTTCTCCACAACCTAATGGCAATAATTCTCTGCATGACTTACTAAAAAGCCATAACCATAATAGAAACATGGCTGAAAAAGTATCAATTTCATTGAGTTGCATGGATGATTTCCCTCTGTAAGACCCAGTAAGATTTCTTACCATATCAGTCCAAACTCATCCCCCATTAACTGCCTACCATGACCTTATGACACTCCTGTTGTCCGATGCTATCTGAATTCTACCACTCATTGCATCTGGAAGAACTCACCATTGCTAGAGTAATCAGGAACAACACTGGCAGCCAATTTTAAAAGGTTGACAAGCAGTCAATCTTGAACTGCTCTGCCTGGCTCCTAACACACAAGACGTGGCAAAAAAAAGAGGAAATGGGCACCCCGGTTTGCAGGTAAGCACATGGAGGTCTTGATGGACAGACTGTTGCCAACCAGAGCTGTTTTCTTTTCCCAAGACTAGCAAAATATGCCATATTATCAGACACTGATAGCCTGGTTTGAGGTTACCATCTAGGTATTGCAGTCTCATTCATCTGGAGAAAAGCCCACTGGTGAACAAAGCAGTTCAATGTTCTTTTCCGCTCAGAGTAAATGCCATAAGCTCTGTCACCTCATACTCACTCTCTCTGCTATTACACTCGGGTTATGCATTACACTTTATTGCATGTAACATCCTCCCTCATTAGCTCTCACTCACTCACTCCTAGCAGCTTCCCTCCTAACTCTGTGTCGTCTCTGTGCTACCTGCTGACCCTGTATATGACACCTCACCATTTTTCCCTCATCAGCATTAGCACCAATAGTTGTTAAATCCACTTTTACCTCACTCAATCGCTCCTTTTCTTTCAGTTCAGGAGAAAGCAGCCCACAATGCTGCAGAAGGTGCCAGGACAGGTTGCTGGCTGTCCATCATTCAGCTCCTCACCCATGAAGAGGAGAGGATCTGGATCCTGAATGCGGTGAATGGCTGACTCACCACACCCAAGTCTTTGGCCCAATATCAGAGACTGCCTTGACTTAGTGCATTGGGACCCTCTGACTGAAGATACTCTGTTTACTTGGCTGAGGACTGCAGACAATGACAAACTCCTTGACTTTGTGCTAAATGACAAAGTAAAACAGAAGTAATATGAGCCTGGTACCTTTGACTTGGGGGATGCAACAGCAAAATGTAAGACAAAGCAAGTTGGGATACTGTCAGTATCAAAGTAGTCTCAAGATGAGTGAATGATAAGACTGCAAGTAAGCAGCCTTGAGATGCAGCTTGGCCCAATTTCTAAGCTGGACACCTGTCTCCCTGTACACGAAGTATCCTTACCCCAGCATTTCAACGGTACATTCAGAGGTGGAACTTCAAAAGGGCAGAAGTGTCCTGTAAGTGGATTAGGAAGGTGCTATGAGGGGACTGAGAGGCTGGCAGGTGCTGGATGCTACTGTCTGTGGATAGTGGGTACTCATTGCTGGTTCCCTGGAGTATGCTGTGTGACACTGTCAGGCATTGAAGGTGGCGGTCTGGAGGCACATGTTCTGATTTTCACATTAACCATGCCTAATGTTTAGTCTCCTTGCCAATGGTGGGATTGAAAACTCATTATTAATGAGGTGAGAATTGTTGTTAAGGAGGTCAACATGTAATAATGCCCCTTAATAGGCATCTTGCCATTCCCTCATCTCAACACCTGGAATTCTGTTTGAAAATGCAATGAGTTGCTACTGATGTCAAGAAAGTCTTTGCCCAACTTCTTACATGATTCACCTAGATATCTTGCCGTAGTCCACACTCTTCAGGCTTCTACCTTCTGACTATTGAAAACAGGAACAGGAGTAAACCACACATTCCATTGAACTGGTTACATAATTAAATATCATTCTTTATTTCAAGGTCATACTCCTGCTTTCCCCTCATGCCTTTGGAAGTATTTCTCTCAAACGTTTTCAATGACTTGGCCACTACAGCTATCTGTTGTAGAGAGTTCCACATGTTTGCCACCTTCAATGAATAAACTTTTCATTGCAATTTAAAATAGCTTCCACATATCCTGAGACTATGGCCCCTAATCCACCTCGGCCAGGTGATCCACCACCCTCAATATCCAGTCTGTCCAACGTTGCCAGAATTTTAAGTTTCAATAAGATCCCCTCTCATAGTTCTAAACTCGTGAATATAGGCCCAGTTGACCCTACCTCTCCTCAGAGCAAACCTGCAATGACAGGAATCAGTCAGGTGAACCTTTGCTATACTTTCCCTATGTTAAGTGTACCAAAACTGCACATAATACACCAGATATGGTCTCATAAGACTCTGTATTGCTCCAATAAATCTTCCTTGCTCCTATTTTCAACACCCTTTTGCAACGAAGGCCAACATATCATTTGCATCACGATCAAATAGCAGTGCAGACTCGATGGGTAATATGGTCTTCTTACCTACTTGCTATACCCATGCAATGGCCGGTGTAAAACGATACCCAAGATCTAATCTATCACCATTTAAATACTTGGCCATTCTGCTTTTCTTACTGATGTGGACAATTTCACACTTATCCACATGATACTGCATCTGCCACGTATTTGCCACTCAACTTGTCTAAATCTCAATAGGTTCTTTACATCCTCCTCATCACTCAATCCATCTAGCTTTGTGTGGTCAGAAAACATGGAAAATCACATTTGATGCCCTCACGTAAATTGTAAATGACAGCAAAATGAGAGAATGAGATTAAATCACACGGTTAATGCACTAATTGCCTTCTCCATTGTAGTGGTGACATCACCTTGGAGATTTCCCACCAGTAGTAAAAGGTGGACGCAATTTCACACTAGTGGTTTTGGTCCATTGTGTCTCCTTCTGATTCCACTGTCAGTGCCGTATTGCAATCACTCCTGAAGGCCACATTAAATTCCAATCCTTGTGTATGAAGTACTATGGGAACATGAGTATTATATAATTGTAAATGCATCCTTCAAGAAAGTAAGGGGAGAAAGGTAAGGGGAGAAAGGCAAGAGAAACACGGCAAAAAAAAATTCACTTTGCAACCTCAATTTGTCAGTAAAAGCCTTCCTCCAATTAAAATCAGATAAACTAACTGCAGGGTTAGTGAGACAGTATGCGGCAGGCATCACCAGGACATGATCCACACAACTCTCAATGTACATTCCCTCAGTCACCAACTGCTTCTAGTTTCATATACAGATTGACAAAACGAGTATGGATAAAATAATTCCCAGTTATAAGCAAGTTCAGTTCATGTTTCATTGTTGGCATACAATAAAATTCTATCCAAGTAGTTTATGACAAGGATTGTTGCAGTGATTGTCAAACAAAATATTCTTCCTGTATATCAAACGCAATACTGAATAAATTATACTGTGGAAGTGATGTGGTTTGCACTGTTGCTTACAATAGCAGCTGCAAAATGCACAAGGTAACCAGAGTCAAAACTGAGTTATCACTTAAATGATTCCAAAATTACTCTTCACTAATCTCAATATTCAAAATCCCTGTGACTTCATGTGGGAGCTGACAAGATGATGTCGTGTGATTTCGGACTTTGTCCGCCCTAGTCCAAAACCGGCACCTCCACATCATGGTTATCATTTATTCACAAAGTCCTTTCCACATTCAGTATTTTTAATCCGACCAAATCTTTAGTATTTAGGCTTCACCAGTACCCGAATTATCTCAACCTGGGAATTTTCCCTTGATTTATTACCATTACATCTATTAGGTATTACACATCACATCCATAGATATTGTATGCATACAATACTC
>NW_025967062.1:20324-25000 GCF_021869965.1 Rhincodon typus | reverse complement strand
AGACTTTTAGATGGATTTAGAGGAACAAATTGGTATTTCATGGTTAATAATATCACCCAAAAAGTGGAACGGTTCATGCTTTATTTTGTCCTTGATGTTTTATGCTATCGTTGTCCTATAAAATGAATCCCTTGGAGGCTTTTGTCAATCATTTTCATTGAAAAGGAGGCTTGCAGTACCATGTATGTCCTTGCATGGCAGTGATTTCAAAATTTCTGAGATTGGCTATGTCAGAATGTTCATTCCACAATGATACTGCTCATTCTATAGTTTATAAACAGCAAAGATCCTTTCCTACAGCTATTTAAGATGAAACCGTCTGTTCTTTTTCCATTTCCACGAACTGCCAATGAGTCAGTCAGGGTTGTAAATAAAATTCAATTGATTTAACATTAGCTCATGAAACACCCAAACAAGGTGTAGACTTTGATAATTATGGTCCTGCCGAGACAAAAGGCTACATTTTATCCCCCCAAGTGCAATAAATCAAACTTCCAGCCCATCAGCGAATAAAACACAACGTTACATAATTCCATTCTGAGGAAGGGTCACCAGACGCGAAACGTTAACTCTGTTTTTTCCTTCACAGATGCTGCCAAACCTGCTGGGCTTTTCCAGCAACTTTGTTTTTATTCCTGATTTACAACATCTGCAGTTCTTTCGGTCTTTTTTAAAAAATTCCACTTGATTTATGAGGATTTACATCCTACTTTAATGGACATTAAGATAAATCGGGAGGAACCTACAATATGGCCCTAATGTGTGTGCATTTGATCCAACTCATGATTCTTGTAGGCTTTGTTGCTGAAAAGTGACAATAAGGTGTATTATCATACAACGTATTGTAAAGTTTAAATCATAGATTACAGAATCCTGAGTGCGGAAGCAGGCCATTCGGCCCATCAAATCCACACTAACCATCTGAAGAGCATCCCAGCCAGACCCAATCCCTACCCTATCCTTGTAACCTTGCATTTCCAATGACTAATCCACCTAGCCTGCACATTCCTGGACAATGCTCAGGAAGCCCTCGTCACTCTAAAAGAGGTAATCAACTTAACTTGTACATCTTTGAACAGTGGGAAGAAACTGGAGGAAACCCATGCATGCACGAGGAGAATGTGTAAACTCTACACAGACTGTTGCCCGAGGCTGAAATCGAACCCAGGTCCCGAGTGCTGTGAGGCAGCAGTGCTACCTACTGAGCCACCATGCCATCTTGAACTGAGTTATTTTTGAGTATTAGCTCAAATAGACAAAGCTGTAATCAGAACATCTCTCTTTCCTCCATAGTATTCAAAAAGCAGATGCCATATAATGTTGGTCTGTTTTGGTAGCAAGAAATAAGGAACTTGTATTCATATTGTGTCTTACGATGATTTTAAGATCTCTAGAAATGCTTCCTAATCATTGTCTAATTGAAATATTATTACTGCTAATTTGGACACAAATACGTCACTCAATTTATACACAGTAATATTCCACAAACGAAAAAAGATGAATACACAGATAATCAGTTTCTGTACTTTCAGCCAGGACAGTGACAAATAGCTTAAGCAGCAACGGGGCCTTTTTTTAAACTGGTCACAAGAAGAGAGGAATTCTAAATAAAACTGAAAGAACTGTGGATGCTATAAATCAGAAACAAAAACAGAAGTTGCTGGTAAAGCTCAGCCAGTCTGGCGACATCAGTTCTGAGGAAAGATCACTGGACCCGAAACGTTAACTCTGATATTTCTTCACAGATGTTGCCAGACCTGCTGAGCTTTTCCAGCAACTTCTGTTTTTGCTCAAGAGAGGAATTCTGATTCTTGGGCACAATGTGCCTCCATAGTCAAGCTGTCCACTTGTCAAGAACTGTCAAGCCCCACTCATGGAGCCTAATGTCTTTTCTGATGGTTAAATGTTCATCTCCCTCCTTACACTGAAACATTGTGGGACAATTTTTCCAAATTCAAGGTGTCAAACGATTGCAAGCTGTGATTCTTCTTTTGAGTCCATTAAATCTCTTACCTTATTTAGCGTGTTGAGGGCTTCCTGAGCAGCTACAAGGGCAGGCTCGGCTTTTGCTAAATCCTCCTCGCAGTCTCTCTGTGTTCGGGTAACCTGCTCAGCAATGAGAGCCACCTTCTGTTCTTCCTCATCTGCAATGGCCTTTTCTTTGCTTACTTTCTCCGTTTCGACACCTACTACTTGAATCAGCTTGTCAGCATCTTCATTTTTCTGTTTCAGTTCAACTTCCTGCGCAGCCAGTTTGGCTTTCAGATCGTCGACCTGTTAATGGAAGTTAAACGTAAGGGAGTCAGCACAAAATGTCTGAAGTGTCCACATTAGAATCTGTATCGTGTTCATTTGACCTGAAAGTGATCAACTGGTTTTCTCCTTTATTCTTTCATGGGACTTGGGTATCGCCGACAAGGCCAGCATTTGTTGCCCTTCCCTAGTTGACCATGAACCAACTAGCTTGATCAGCCAGTTGATAGGACAGATAAGAGTCAACCATATTGCTATCTCATATCGGGTGAAACAGAGTAGATTTTCTTCCCTGCGAGAAATCGGTGAACCAGGTGGACATTTTAAGCAATCAGATTACAAAACATAGAAATATAGAAGACTGGAGCAGGAATAGGCTGTTCGGCCCCTTGAGCCTGCTCCATTACTCAATATGATCATGGTTGATCATTGAGCTCAATACTTTAATCCCACACTCTCCCCATATCCCTTGATCCCTTTAGCCACAAGAGTTGTATCTATCTCTTGCTTGAAAACGTATGTTTTGGCCTCAAACCCTTTCTGTGGTAGTGAATTCCACAGGCTCACCATTCCAAAGGTGAAGAAATTTCTCCTCATCTCAGTCCTAAATGGTTTCACCCTTATTCTTAAACTATGACCTCTGGTTATGGACTCCCCCTCCATTAGGAACATCCTTCCTAATCAAACCTGTCTAGTCCTGTTAGAATTTTACAGGTTTGTATGACATTCCCCCTTATTTCTTCTAAACTCCAGTGAATACAATCTTAACTGACTCAATCTCACCTCATTAGTCAGTCCTGCCATCCCAGGAATCAATTTGGTAAATCTTCGCTGTACTCCCTCTATGGCAGGAACATCCTTTCTCAGATAATGAGACCAAAACTGTACATAATATTCCAGGTGTGAACTCATCAATGCGCTGTATAATTGCTGCACAATATCCTTATTCCTGTACTCAAATCCTACCACTATGAAGACCAACTTACAGTTGGCCTTCTTTACTGCTTGCTGCACCCGCACATTTACTTTCAGCATGAGGTTACTCAGCTCTCGTTGACCATTTCCCTCTGAAAAGCCCATTAGCCTGTGTCTCTGGATTACTAGTCTAGTCATAATATGCCACCATGTGACATTTAATTAATGACAAAATGATTCAAGACAAGAAGGGCATTGACTCTTCATCCATCTTGAGTCACCCTGAAGTCTCCCAATTGCAATATCCAATTGGTTGTTAACTGATTTGTGGGTTATTATTTGAAAAATCTTCACAAATATGAGCTGTTAAAATCTAGAAGTGGTTCTGCTTGATCCAAATTAGTTTTCCAAACTCAGTGTACTAACTATATCCATCATGTTACCTGTTCTACCGGGCCAAATAGAATTTAATGCTTTAGAAATCACGTTATGCTCAAATAAAAAAAGTGTCCAAGACCTGTTTGTATATCTGATTCCATCTGTTAACACTCTGAATCAGTTTTCCATTTTGCCTTCACTGGGCCATTCCAACAATCTCTAACCATTTGCATAAACCCTACTTCTGGATTTTCCTAGTTTTGCTACCCTTCTTTTTGTTTGAGCAGGATCCAGTCCACAGTTCCTGTCTTATCAAACACAAGTTTACTTTCCAAAAATTGTTTCAAGACATCACAGAGATTAGGTCACTTAGGACAAAGAAATCTGTCGCACGTCTACATCAATTTTGAACCAAAATTCACACATATTCCCCAAACAACTGAAAGTAAAACTGAAGTAAATATTTAACTGTGACAGGTTACAACACATTAGAACATCAAAATTGCCATCCTAAGTAAAAATAAACTGAATGTCAGAAATTTCACTTTTCCATAGAATAGAAATTTATTGTCATATGTATTTTTACGTGAAGAACACAGTGAAGTCGCCCAACCATGTGCCTACAGCAATGACAGAAGTCATTCTTAACAACAAAAAAAAGTAAAATTAACTCCACGCTCATCACAGTTCAGTTAATGGGTCCTGGGCTTGGGGAAGGCTGAATACGGAACAATGGAATACCCTGAACGTGCAGTGAGGCCAAGACCACCAGTCTGGGATGGGACCGCCATTCCAGGACAGGACCACCACTCCTGGACTAGACCACTTGCAGGGCCGCTGGAATACCTGGAAACCAAAAACAAAGGCCTCCACACGGAGTCGAGACCACGTCGGGTCAAGACCGCCGTATCGGGAAAGAACCACTTCTCCTCCTGCAGGCGCCCGGGCCTAGCCATAGACCTGGAGCCTCGGCCTAGCCTGCAAGGCCAGGCCGGGGGAGTCACTTCGTTCGCCAGCAGATCCCAGGCTGTGGAGGAGCTGTGAATACAAGGTGTGGAGCTGGATGAACACAGCAGGGCAGGCAGCATCAGAGGAGCAGGAAAGCTGACGTTTCGGGTCTGGGCCCTTCC
>NW_025967062.1:0-324 GCF_021869965.1 Rhincodon typus | reverse complement strand
CAGAAGGGTCCAGACCCAAAATGTCAGCTTTCCTGCTCCTCTGATGCTGCTTGGCCTGCTGGGTTCATCCAGCTCTACACCTTGTTATCACAAAAATAACAGTACCAGCTTATGTAAAAGGGAAAATATTAGCAGAGAAAATGGGAGTCCAGTACAGGCAGAAAGAGGAGAATTTATGGGAGGTAATAGAGAAGCTGCAGGGAAGCTAATAAGTTCTTTGTATCTGTCTTCACAGAGGAGATAGAAGTAGTCGCCCTTAAATAATTAAGATCCAAGGATCTCGTGAGACTGTGGAACCAAAAGATGTTAGTATTAGTAATAAAG
>NW_025967061.1:0-25000 GCF_021869965.1 Rhincodon typus | reverse complement strand
AAAAACCCAAATGGATGAGCACTTTTCATGATGCTCTCTTGTGGGATGCTGGCCTCTTTGGTACTTCACAGCAATATTTACTATAAATTTTGTTTTCACAATCAACCCTAACAATATCACCAATGAATCATCCAATGTGCAAAAAAAAAAATGATTCTGATATTCATATGGGTAGAATTTCTAAGGAAGGGGAAAAGGTTCTGGCCAACACTAAATTTAAAGTTCCCAAAGTTTTGAGCCATTTTGAGTCTATTTAGGATTCCTGCATGGAAGCAAGCCTGATAAACAAACATGGCAACCTGGATGAAGAGACTGCAGCCCAGCAGAAGGTAAGTTTCTGCCATTGGGGCAGATGTTTAGAGAATACAGTGGACATAGAGTGGCTTCTATAATTGGGATGCAGGTGATGACAGCAGGGTCAGAAACTGATCTGAAGGCAGAGATAGGAGGGTCAGTGATTGCAGGATGAAGTTCCTATCTCAGTGGTGGGGGTGGGTGTTGAAAGCAGGTTAGCTTGGGTGATGGGAAAAAGCACTCCTACTTCTCCTACCCAACTACCATCACTCCTTGATTCCACTTTTTTATTTATTCACAGGATATGTTAATTGTGCAGGAGGCAGTTGAATCAGCCACATAGTTATGGGTCTGGAATCACATGTAGGCCAGACCAAGTAAGGTCATTGGTGAACCAGATGGGACTTTTCCTGACAATCAGCAATGGTTTCATGGTCATCATTAGATTTTTAATCCCAGATTTTTATTGAATTCATCTGCATAGGTGAGATTCAAACCTGGGTTCCCAGAACATTACCTGGGTCTCTGGATTAATAATCTAGTGATAATACCACCAAGCCCATTGGATTTAGCTACTGAGTTTCCAAATATCCAGGAAACTCAGATCACAAGGATTCAATTTAAAATAAAGATAAAATCTGAAGCTCGCTGCCTGAATAATAGAGTAACTCACCTCTCAAGAGCCATTTCGTTACTCTCGCACCTTGCTCTTCCACTCCACTTACATACCACCTCCATTTAGACCAGAAATGTATGGGTTTGAGATTTTAAAAAAAGAATTAGATGTCACCCAACCTGAAATCACCCATCTATTGTGGTTAAAGTTCCCCTCAATAACTCTATTCCTAAAGTATTTCAAATACATCCCTGTTCTCATGACCTCCTATTATAATGATGCAGAGCAACATTGCAGAAAACTGAACTGCTTACGTAATTTTTTCCGTAATATAAGGCCATCATAAACTTAATATTGGTTGACTAATGTTAATATTTCAGGATCCTAGTCAATCATTTTTATTTAACTATCCGGATAACTTTTAATGCATGGGATTCTGGTATAGAAAACCTATACCTGAAAACTGGTGATAGATGAATCTATTTGGTTAAATGAGAATCAATAGTAGAAATATAGAAAATGTGGCAGAAAATCAATGACAGAATTGATAATCTTCCAGGTACACTAACACACTTTTTTTGAAGAAAATTAAATGTAACAATTTTTTGTCAAACAGATAAAATCTAATCTGTTTTAACAATTTTGGCATGTCTATGATAATATTCTTCATTTGGAAAAAGAATGAAATCATGGCAGCAAATGATCCACAAAGCCCTTTTTATTTATACTTAGTTGGAACTAATTTTGATAGTCTTAAGCCATGTAACCATGGAAACCAATAAGAAGATTTAACCTTAAACTCCCTCAGTGCTAACAAAAAGAGAAGCAACAGAATCTCATTAAATTTGTATCTACCTGTCAATAAAGTATGAGAATAACATTTAATTACCAAATATGTTTTCAGATTTCAAGGCACATTCAAAAATAATATCTGAAGCCAATTCAATAATCCATTCTGGAAATATCTAACATAATTCCAAACTGAATGAAAAATAACATTACAATGACAGTTGGAGCCACAGAATATTTTATTTACCATCCTCAAAAGAGCATGACAAATTGTAAAATTGTTTTATTTCAGTTGCAAAAAGAAATTCTGTTCTGATAAGACATTGCTGAGATTCACAATTTTAAAGGAATAGAAGAGAATTATGCATTTCTGCTAACAAGGGTAGCATCTTCATGGATAAGAGCCATCACTGAAAGGTAGTTCACAAGTATAAAAGCTTGGTGCAAATTTTACCTGTGGCATTAATTCCACCAGGCAGATTCTGAAATACCTAACTACAGGAACCATATTAAATAGATTTGAACCTGTTTTGAATAATATGTCACAGGAATATTCCAATGTGTTTTCTCCCCTTGCATGGATCTACCCTTGTTACATTCTATACCCCTGAGAACAGGCTTCAAAAATGTTGTTTTGGTTAATATTGTTGTAATAGTGATCACTGAAGGGTGCATGAACAGATGAGCAGATCCAATTAGTAATTTGAGCAGTCAGCATTCTTACCACACACAAATGGCAGTTTAGCATAGTTCACCATACAATTGGACATGCAGGATTTTGAAAAGGAGGGCCGTGCAATGCCCCTACATGGACTTTTGACAAAGGGACCTTATTTTGATGCTTGCAGCACCAAACATTTTTCACGTATACAGTGGAAGATTGTAATGTGGTCAGATTACTGAAACCTTGTCACCTCACCACACTCCCCACATCACCCAGGAAAGGCAACATTGCATGCAAGAGCACATTCAAAGTGAGAGGACATCAGATCCGTGCCCTTCTGCAGTCCATGAGACCATGGAAAGTCTTTGTGTATTGTGGCCCACAAATGACACTTTTAAGGTCTCCTGTCCTTATTTCTGCTTCACAGAGATGGCTTTCAACAAACTGCAGTGACATAGTTTTGACACAGTCAAGATTGCTTGTGACCAGGATTTATATCTGCCTTAATTGGACCAAGTAGATTCAACTATCACTGATTTTCAGGTATAGGTTTTCCATACCACCGTCGCATGCACTAACAGTTATCCCGACATTTAAATAAAAATCACTGACTAAGATCCTGAAATATTATCTTTAGTCAACCAAGATTAAGTTTTTGATGACTTTAAATTATGGCAAAGCAGGAAAAGTAACGTTGCTCTGTGTCATTATAAAACAGGAAGTCATGAGAGGTGAGATGTATTTGAAATACCCTAGGAAAAGAGTTATTGAAGGGTATTTTAATCTCAACAAATGGGTGATTTCAGGTTGGAAGCAAGAACTGATTTCCTCTCACCTTGAACTGGAACTATTCACCAACATGATCTCAAACACAATGCTGCCTTCTGTGGGCAAAGTGTGGTGGATGTTGACCACACTTATAATCTTTTACTTGTGTGGCATGGCTGGTGTTGCAAATATCAAAACAGGATGCACAATGGCAAACATCAATGCAGAGACATTCTATGGCCCTCCTTGTGAGAGTCCTCCATGTCCTAGCGTATGGTGGACTATGCTAAACTGCTTTTAGTGTATGATGCAAATGCTGACTGCTCATGTTACTAAGACTGCTTCTGTTTCTGATATTCCCCACACAGGTTTGTTGGAACAGTGTTCAATGGATCCAGCCACAGCAGGGGTCATTGTCTCTGTGGCTGTGGTGCTATGTAGGTGCAGAGAAGTGAAGGAAGACCTGATGAGCCAACAAGTCCACAGCCAGCAGTAAGCTGCAGCATTTGCTGAATATCCTCTACACGTAGAAGTCCCCTCAGGATTTTGAGGAGGTACAGAAGGCCCAGTATCTAACATTCTCAATGCTATTTCCTCCAGATGTGTGAGATGCAGTGCTGCCTCAGATTGACAATGTCCCAGGGTACCGTTACAGAACTATGCCAACTGCTGGAGTGGGGCATACACGTAAAGGGTTCGGTGGGCATCCTATTCTAGTGGACATGAAGGTGACAAATGCACTAAACTTTTATGCACTCCAGGTGTGGTTGCAGCCATTTTTAAATTTCTAGTCAAATTTATGAGTCACACGAGGATGGAACATAACACAGGTTGCACTAAGCAGAGTTAGTTTCACACACAACATTGAAATCAAATTTCCTCCCAGACCATTATGATCCTTTCTTCATTGCACACCTTTGACTGATCCCATTAGTTCTGAGTTTGACACGTTCCCACTCAACTCTTCAACTTTAAGCTTAAGTCTTCAACTTCCAATTACCTCTGAGTCCAGCCTTAGGACTTGCTATGCCAACCATTGTGACACATTGGCTCCTCATCAAAGTGGTGATGACCATCGATGCTCCCTCCCAACAAAGTAACGCACATGCTCCAATATACTATCGTCTCTCACTCTTATATGTTGAGTTTCCCCCCTTCAAAATTGATGTCCCTCTGCATCTCAGCATGCTGTCTCCAATCCCCTCAATTAACTTTCCCAATGTCCTACCACATTAGTGGCCCCTGATAACACTCTTGACTTTCATTTAGCAAACTCCCATGACTGACTTTGGCCTATTCCCTGACCAATTTGGATGGACTTCTATGACTGATGAAACTGAGCTCTTGATTCATTTCTATGCAGCTCCATGACTGACTTACGTCTAAATTCTCAGACAGGTTGAACTGGACCAACCATGGCCTATTCCCTGGACTATAGCGGTATGGAACTCTTGAACCCATCACCTCAAGCAACCGACTGACAATGTTCAAGCCCCTGGATGGAGATTGGATGCTGCCCTTGACTGATTGTGGGGGCCCGCCGACTGAGGAAAATCCCTATTAGACTTTAAAACATGGCTATTTGACTAAAGCACACACAGCGTGTTTGCCTTGTACCTTGCTGACACATGGCGTGGAATGACTATGCAGCAACATGTCCACTCCCTTGACTGATCACTGCTGACAACCAGGACAAGCAGCTTTGATTTGTGTCTGTGCTATTTATTTAGCTGGATTTTGTTAGTAGGTGAATTTTCTAGAATTTTTCTAGTTTTCTAAGGAAAGGCTCTGCTCTTCTCAATTTCTTGCATGGCAATAATCTGCTCAACAATGCTCAGTTTGGTTTGGACTGGACCACTCAATACTTGGGCTGATTAAAACCTTGGTTTAAACATTGAAAAAAAGGGCTGAATTCAAGAGATGATGAACAGGTGACTGCTCTTGACATCAAAGTAGCATTTGACCATATACAATCAAGAGGCCCTAAAACTGAGGCCAGTGGGAATTGGGGTGAAAGCTTTCCACTACCTGGAGTTAAACTCGAGCAAAGGAAGGTGGGTTGTTGAAATGGCTCTCGATGGCCATTCATTTCAAGCCCAGACCTGGTGAAGACATCACTAAGACATTCCTTAGAACAGTGCCCTAGGCTCAACCATTTTCAGCAGATTTAACAATGGTCTTCTTTTCATCAGAAATGTGGAGGTTCACTGATGAGTGCACAGCATTCAGTTTCATCTCCAATTCCTTAAATAAGGAGGCTGTCCCAGCGCACAAGACCCGAATAACATCCAGCCATGGACTAATATATGGCACAAATATATTTTGCCACACAAGTGACAAGGCAAAGAGCATCTCCAATAAGACAGAATCTAACCATCTCCTTTGATGTTCAATGACATTACTGTTATTAAATTGTCCATCATCAACATCATTGGGATCATCTATTAACCAGCAAATGAACATAAAATTGTGGCTCCAGGAGCAGAACTAACAGTATGTCATGATCACTGAGAACTCTGAAGTACTATGGACATTTTTTAACTGGTGCCGTAAACTTTTTATTAACTAGTACCTATGGGACCAGGAGTGTGCCAGTTGATCAAATATTCTGGATAATCAAGAAGTTGACATAATGTAAACACAGTAGAAGAAACTTAAGACAGGCGATGTGCACATCACTGTTATACTTTATTTACAGCATAAATCACTTAAATAATAATGCAACTTTACCTTAAATAAAACTTACCGGCAGAGAACCTTCTCACTCACATCCTCGCTGACTAACTTGGACATCATGGTACATCATGGTACTTGAGAAATTGACTCAAAATTGAATCAACTGTTGATATTTCATGTGGCCATTCAATTGAACAAGGAGTATATTTACATTCAGGTAAATGAATTAAAAGGCGATAACAATTGAATAGAATAATACCGTAGACTTTGCGGTATTTGAAGTATATAATTTTTGGTGGTTTATTGAGAGTTAAAACAAAATTTCCAAAATATGTTTTTAAAAGAGGGCTGACACAACCAAAAATAGTCGTGGATGTAAATTAAGTCGGTCTCTGGAGAGAGAGAGAGAGAGAGAGAGAGAGAAACCCACAAAATTTCACACCTGTCGAAGCGAAGGGACTTCAAAGAACTACCCTTCGAGTGGGGGAAGAGGCAAGTCAAGCAGAATGGATTGTGAACCCATAACTGCAATGGTAACTATACATGTTGATGATCAACAGTAAGACACAAATACACACACACATACACCAGGAGCACTCTGTGTTTCTCCCTTTGAAGAATACATGAGGACAGACATTAAGAAGCTGGTTTCAACTCTACGAAACTGTACTGGTGAGACGGAACACTCTCATGTGTACCAGCTTAGGTTCAAGCACTTGGCGCTGTGCTGTTCACAGTTGAAGAACTATCCCCCTAGCTACTCCTATGTTGCAGGTAAAGGCCTTCTCTTACTCTGAGTGCTGGGGAACATTTAGAAAGGAAACAAGACAACAAACAACTCTCTGTCAACTTGAATGTTGGAATTTAATCTTGATTGAAAAGAATCACAACTACAGAATTCTAACCAATCTGCCAAATGAAGGATCATGAAGATGACTGTAACTACCAACATCAATGTCACTGATAGTGTCCACTGCAATGGCATAACATTCAACTATCCTCTCACTATGAACAATTCAGAGACTGATCCATATTTCTGCTTCTTTAACTTTTGTCCTTATGGACCAACCTTGTGTTCCTAAACTGTGTACCTGTATGTTTCATTGCTACTTCTTCTTGTGTTTGGTAATTAAGGTAATAAATCTCAGTTTAATCAAGAAAGCCAGTTAAATTAGCTCCTTTTACAATGCAAGTTCATTTGGTCTGGAAGAAAGATATCCACAAAGGAAGGAATCATTTTAAATTAACCTCATTGAAAGCAACCAATAAAGAAGGGGAGCTAGTTCATACCTCCTCATCTGGGAGCTTAACAGTTTAGGGATAGCCCACCTGGAACATCCACTGGGGTCTAGTTACAATGCTTTCATACATACTATTTGCAACACGCATGGAACACTAACCAAGTCTTTTTCAATAGCACCCACTGCAAATTCCTGTCCAAAACACACACACAATTCTTGGAAATATATTTTCGTTGCTTTATCACCACTGAGCTCATCAACAGTAGAGGAGTACCTTTACCATATGGATTACAGTCATTCAAGAAGTTGTATTAACATCACCGTTTCAAGGGAATGTACAAATGGATAGTAAATCTATGTTTTGTTAGTGCCACCCACAGTCCATGGAAACAAAATGTACATTAAACTCCTCCCTTGTAGGTTATTCCATTATTTGATGAGTAGAATTTTAAAAGTCAAAAAAACATTGAAATGCTACAAGGAATGTGAACAACAATGCAATACTCTCTGGGGCCAACACTCTGGTATAATTTGCCTGTCCTTGGGATATTAGGTTATTAAAGCTTTTGCTACTATCTGTGAAATGTTATGTTTTCCTGCTATTTTGCAGCCACGCCCCTCACCATTGCAAATATCAGATATCATGCAAAGGAATACATGGCCTCCATATTGAATTGGGAAAGTAGAAAATAGCCTGGACTGCTTTCCAGGAGAACAAAAGAACTACACTTCAATTCCACAGTACTAAAATACAAGCTGATAAGATATGTAATGGGTAATCCATTCATTATTGCAATTAACGTTATTCCATATCTTGGAAGCAGACCAAAAGAATCAAAGTATTTCTGTTGTACTAAATCTTCTGAAGTGTTAACATTTAGAAGGATGGTAATGTCTGTCAGTTTATCACCCTGTATTGTATTATTGTGAAATGTATGTTTGCAAGGAAATTAAATAACACCTTAAGAATTCTTTACATTTTGCATCTATCTTTTATTTCTTTTGTATTTTATAAAGTCAATTTTTAAAAGCTTGAAGGCAGGCTTGAAATTGTACAATTGACACAACGGCAGTGACTCATTTGTATAGAATGTTCACAAAAGATACAGCTGATCAGAGAGTAGAAGCGAGACTGGAATACAGAAGAGATATAGGTCCATTATTAAATCGATTTAACAGCACGTAAATAACCTTGAACATGATGTTCTGAATCTTGTTCTGGCATGTGACTTGCTTTAAGAGGGAGTTCTTACCAATAACACTTCGAATGTCATAGCAACAGTTTAGTTCATAACAACAAAAGCGAATATTTTTGTAACTATTTTGACTAATTCTAATCAAAGTGAGAAAAATGTCAAAATGATTTTTTTTTTCCACTTCCTCATGTAATTACTAGCAGTACACTGCATTTAGTAGTGGGCCACTATTTTTGGAATAATACCAGTCTCTCAGAGCTCATCAGGATGGCTGATTTTCATTTGTGGACCAGGATAGTGAGAATTTGCAGAGTATTTTAAGGTTACATCAAACCCATCTTAGCCTTTGTTCACTGTCCAAGCAGTTCCAACAGGAGCTGCTAAACCCTGTAAAAATGTAGCATTCATGCTGCTGACGTGAACAGAGTTTGCCTAATTTACCACAAATTAGTGACCTGACATTCCATTAGCCTTCCTGGTCTGGTTCAATATCACACACACTGTGTAGTGTTATCAGGATTTTTTTTTCTTTGAAGATGCAATTTCAAGTTGTTATTTCCTGGCCAGAGTTTTAAAAAAATGCTGAGGGAATGCTCTAGACGCAATTGTTTTATTTTGAAAAGAGACTACCAGAGAGGTTGACTACTGCAAATTAGACGGGATGAAAACAGATCATCCAATCTCTGGGCAGTGTGAAAATCCCATCTCCTATTGATCTACATTACTTTAAAAATTTTCAACTGCTTTTGAGATGAAATATCAAAATATAATGATCTGCTTTGAAGCAACAACTGCCAGAGGCATGTACTAATAGAATCTCTCTGGAATATACAAATGAGCAAAGTATTTCAAAGGCCCCTTACGAAGCCACATGGCAAGACTAAGATAAAACCGAACTGAAGACAGATTGAGAAGCTGTGTCGTTTCTCTTTCTCCTTTCCTTTGGAAGTAGTTGCCCTGTCTGCAAAAGTAACCATGCCAGAGAGAAAACCTATCATAAAATAAGATCCTTTAAAATGTTGAAATTTGCTCCAAACAACAGCATCAAGGAGAACTAAAGTACATGGCTTTAATTCTGAACTCCCCACTTCAAATACAGTCAAGGTGCAGCTAACTATACACACACCCATGTTTTAACTCTAGTGGACTTTAAAATCCTTGTAATCCTATCCTCTTACTCTGTATTTGTGTATATATGGGCTCAGACAAATGTTTGTGATCATATGAATGGTGTTGTATTACTTGTCTTTTTTAGTTTGGGAAAATAGTTTCAACAAACTTATCTTGTTATTTCTCTAACCTAAGGAACTGGCAAAGCACAACCTCTCTAAATTGTAAAGCAAAACCTATTATGGGCAGAAGAGGAATGGGAGATTAGGGAAATCATCCCTTCCTCATCTGTTCACAAAAATGGTGAATTATTTACAAGTAGCTTTTATATTTTAACAGAGGGAAATAATAAAGAGATTGTTAGCTTTTAAAGCTCTCCTCTATATTTTAAAGTTCAGTGTAATTGCAACGATTTCATAACTGTCAGAAATTGAACACAAAATATATCCTTTCAATCGACCATTCTCCACTTGTGAGGAGCTTGTTGTTATTGCTATAGATAGGTTGAGACAGAATTACTTAAAACCCTGTTCTCTTCCTTACTCTGTGTAATCAATATACTTTTGAAAAGGAAAAGATTTGTGCTTTTCTTAAACCCCCTGAGTGTGCAGAAAATTTGAAAATCCAACAACCAGATTTTTATGGGTTTAAATAGAAAGGATTGTTTATTCACACATTCACAGAAACTGGACGCTATTACACTCACAGTAACAAATATCCAACACTCAAGGAAAGTACAATTGGAAAGGATAGTGTGCTTTAAAATGTTGAAAGCAAGAGAATAGTCCATAATCACATGATTAGATCATTCTGGAAATGTATATTGCTAGTCCAATGGCAAAAAGGAAAAGGGCATCTTCACTCCTAAAGTGTAGATTATTTGAATTCAATAGCAGAAGTTCCCTGTCAAAGTTCATTCAGGATGCTTTCACAGAGATGGACTTTTGTCAGTTCATTAAGTTAGTTACTTGTTGTCTCAATCCCAGGAATTTAGTTTGCTGTACTGGTAGACTCAAAACATACAGGCTTGGAAACCTTATCATGTTGCAGTCTCCAGTTTTTAAGGCAATTTTCTTAAGGTTACTCCCCTTTCTGTGTTCTTTTGTAGATGGATTTTAATTAATGATGGAAGACCAACATCCCAGCCCTACCATGTGGCTTCTTACTATTCCCTTTTCCATATATGGTATTGATATGTGAATATTGAATCATAGTTTCAAGATATTCTATGTTTAGGTTGGAGGATTTTGAGAAAGTCACTGTTTCAAAACAATACACTTAAGTCATGAAATGTCCTTTGGATGGTCTCAAGAGATCATTAGTGGCACCTTTTAGTCTGGAATATATTCTTTCAACATCTAAGATAGTCTGACAGTTTTCAATCCATATACCAAGTTAGATGACGCTCGCAATCATCTTTTGCACCATATTATTGTTCACTTTACAACAGAAGTCAGTTTCAGAAGATTCCACACTCAATACAGTTCATCTTCTAGATGTTATAAATCAGATGTGACTTTTACTGGATGTGATTATTCAATGCCAGGTTGCAATGATTGTGTGATGCTGTCTAATAGCATGTTATGTGCAAAGTTTCAGAGTAAATGATAAAATATCACAAGAACATTTGTCTTGGAAAGTGGAAATTCATATTATTGTAATAAAAACATTGTTCTCAAGATGGTATCAAGACGTATTGCTCAAGCAGAGTAAGGGAATTTAAGCTGAGAGCTGAGCTTTTTCTTTTTGAAAAAGAAAACGCTTTAAACTGATCTTGTGACATATTCTAAATAATGAAGGAATTTGCAGAGTTGGTTGCTAAATTGTTTATGATGAAGAATAAAGTGAGAGGCTTGCAATTTTACAACAGCTTTCATGACCACCAGATATCCCTAAATGCTTTACAACCAATGAAGTACTTTCAAAGTACTGTCACTGTTGTACTGAAACACCTCGGTTAGGGGTGTGCCAAGTTCTGGAGCATAAGTCTTCAGTACTACTGCTGGAATTTTGTCAAGACCCATAGACTTGACAATATCCAATACCTTCAGCCAGATTTTGATATGAGATGGAGTGAATCAAATTGATTGAAAACTGATATCTGTGATGCTGGAGATCTCAGGAAGAGGCCAAGATGAATCATCCACTTGCATCAGTAAAGTAATGGATGGGGTCATTGACAATGCTATCAAGCAGAACTTGCAAAGGATTAACCTGCTTAGTGATGTCAGTTTGGATTCTGCCGGGACCATTCCTGACCACATTACCTTGCCTTGGTCCAAACACATACAAAACAGCTGAACACCAGAAGTAAGGTGACAGTGACTGCCCTTTACATCAAGGCACCAAACGACTGAGTATGACATCAAGGAGCATTTGTAAAACTAGAATAACTGGGAATCAGGGGTAACTGTCTCCTGGCTGAAATCTTACCTAGCACAAAGGAAGATAGTTGCGATTGTTGGATGTCAATTATCTCAGCCTTAGGATCACACAGCAAGAGCTTCTCAGGGTCAGGTCCTCGGCCCATCACCTTCAGCTGCTTCATCCGTATTTTCAAGTAAGGTCAGAAATAAGAATGTTTACTTATATTTGTACAATGGTCAGCACCATTTGCGCTTTTGATTTTAAGAAGGCTCTATGCAAAGTGGAAGGAATAAATTATATTTTCTCTGAAAGGGAGCTAAGTGGAAAGTGTGGCCAATGGAAAAGATACTCCAATGAGCAGATGTTCGGTGATTACTCACTATTCAGCATCTGCCTCCAATTGCCACTGCTTTTTGTCGCACTACCCCTTTGAGTGCCAGTACCGTTAGTTTGATTTAATTTGATGTAATTGGTTTAATTTGTTTTAATCTGGTTAAACAAGTAGCTCTCCTATCAGGAACAAAAACAAAGTTGTTGGAAAAGCTCAGCAGGTCTGGCAGCATCTGTGAAGGAGAAAACCCATCAGCCAGTTGTAACCTGATCTCATGAAGTATTGAGTGGGAGTACATTGTGGTCTGATTGCCATTGTTGTGTTATCTCAGGTCTGCAAGAGCCAATAAAGTAAAAGGCATTCACTCAATTCCTCATCTTCTCCATTATCAATGGCAGGCCATTACTAGGACTGCAATCTAGGACATGGCAGCTGCCATATCCTCACATACAAGATGATGTGTGTTAGAAGAGGTCTGGAGTGGTTGGGTTGAGGTTGGGGAGGGGGGTAGGGGTTGTTGGAGTGAGACGGAGAGAGGGTTGGCCCACAGCTGCAAAGGTCACATCAATATCAATTGGGGCAATATCAATTAAGTCAGAATGATCATTGTGCATGAAAAGAGGTTAGAAGGTAATCTTACAGTTGTAGATACCTCTGACAGCCATGATGTTGTTGGCAAGGAGTTTCCTTCTCAAGCTACCTAGCAAGACAAATATTTGAATATAACCCAAAGCTTCATGCCCAAAGATTTTAGGAGTTAATCATCTCATTAATAGGAGTGTACTTTCACTTACTCTCTTCACAGATAACCTGAGAGTGAAATGAATACAGCACAGATCAACCTTGCCACACTCCGAAGGAACTGACAAAGGCTCCTACAAGAGCAGCAGCATCAGTGGCAGACACAGAGTTGGCTTTAGTACTGCGTGCAGCAGGGTGAAGGAGAAGAAGAAGAGCCACCACTTTGAAGGACATCGTTCACATGAAACAGAAATCACATCCTTCACTGCAACTATCTCCAGATATGTGACAACCAGCATGTCCCGAGGCATCATCTCATTCCTCTGTCAGATACTGGATGACAACTGACGTACTGGGTGGCAATTCCGTCCCAGTAGCCCTACAGGTATTAGCTGCCCTTAATTTCTTTGCCAGTGGCTTGTTTCAGGGACCTACAATGGAACTCTCATATTTCATAGCCCTTAATCACAAGTTCTTCTTTCTGTCACTTGACACGGACGTGTAAACAGTGAGGGCATTAGGATTCTGCAGGTTCAGGATGAAATTGATAGCACCCACATAGCAGTCAGATCACCCAATAATGAATCAGCAATTTCACCAATTTTTCCACTCCCTTACGATACAAATCATTTGTGACCACAGCAACCAGTATATGTTGGTCTGTGCTCGATATCAAACGAACTGCCTTGACTCTTACATTGCAGACTGCTCATACATGCTAGTTTCTTTCTGCACATATAAGGATGGTTTCTCAGTGATAAAGGTTATCCCCTCCTCATACCTGTCGATGACACATCCCATGAAATTCTCAAACTGCTGTCGAGGAGACATTTAACACTGGTCATGTTTCACAAGGGCCATTGAAAAATATGCCATAGGCCTCCTGAAAATAAGGCTCCAATGCCTAGGCTGTTCAGGTAGTGTAATGCAGTATACCCCAGACAGAGAGTCCTGCATCATAATGTTGTGCTCAGTCACTAAAGAAAGATGTGTTAGCAGAATATGAGATGTAGGAGCAGGAGGAAATGTCTGAGAAGGATGGTGAGGGTGAGGATCACAAAATAACCACAAAAGAGGTGAGGAAGACAGGACAATGTTCAACTGAGCCAGAGAGGCCTAGGAGAACCTTAACCATTCACTCCCAAGGTGACTGAGCTGCACATTTATATTTATACAGTTTTCTGTCTAACCTTTGATTTCTGTATTCAACATTACTCATTTGCTTTATTTATGCAATAAAACCATTACTTTGTTTAACTCTGGCTCTGATCTTGTCACCTCCCTGTGAATGAAAGTACATACGCAAACTTTGTCTTGGACCATCTGTTAGTTCTAAAGCAGTTGTAATAGGCTGAGCACTTTTCCAACCACATGCTCCGGGATGGTTGCGTAAAAATTGTCCTTGTTGGAAAGAAAGATGAGTCACATTTGAAAGTCTGCTCTCTGGTGAACACTACCAAATTGCCCTACATCCTGAGACTGCTCTTTACTCCCTTACTTCCTCACTAACCCTGCAGTGCTACAAAATGCAATGAACCTTCCCTGTGCTCTTACAATACCTGAGCATCCTCGCTGACAACACTTCCAATACTATGGGCTACAAAGTTTTGAGTTTTTCTCTCTCTTTGGCTCCACACTTCTAAGAGGTTGACATATGTCATGGTCATTTTCTAAACTCTTACCCTTAGAAATTTTAGCATGGCTTTGAGAAACCCAGAGTTTGAATAGACTTTTCCCTCCTGGTGCTTGGAGGTACATGACAGATTCCACCATAAACCCCCTAGTGTGTGTTTGTGGGATGTAGCAATTGGTCATCCCACACCTGGATTTATCCCCTAAAACTTATCGTTAACATCAGTGTCCACAAGGTTAATCTTCAGTGCCTTAAAGGCAATCCCTAATGAATAGTTATGTGGTTCTCTAATAGTTAATGCCTCCGCTACCCACCCACTTTGCTGATTATGAAAAAGGTACCAAAGTGTGGCAATTGAAAAGTTAGCCATCCTTTCAATGGTGGAAGATGGTCCACAACTATCACTTCTCATAACCTTCTCAGCTCTTGTTGATATAATACTGCACCACACTTTGGAACAGTGACAGTGAATACATATTTACAGCTATGTAGAGTACATATATTGCTTGAATACCCATGCCAATGATGTGCCCTTAGAAAGTGTCTTTTCCAGTTGCACACTCGCTGCATCCAGGTCCTTCCCTGATCTCCTCAAGTAGAAGACATTTCCTGACTAGGAAGCCCTGTTTCTTTAGAGACTTTGTTGAACATCCTCTGGGATCTTTAGGTCTAAAGGCCCCCAGCCTGCTCAGAACTTCCTGCACCAACTACTCTATCTGTTGTGTAAGGTAATGGTTTTGAAAAGGCTAATGTCGGATTTAAGCTTTAACTTTGTATAGATGGTGTAAGTACACACATTTGACTTTCCATTCCTCCCTGATGATTAATATGAACATACAAACACACAAATTTGAAACAGGAGTACAGCACTCAGCGTGTTGAGTCTGTTCCACCATTCAAAAACATTGTGACTGATCTGATCACTCTAAATTCCTGTCTACATCCACAATCTTCCAGCACTTCCCGTTACAATCTATCTATCCCTGCCTTCCCTAGCCTTTGAGGCAGACAGTTCCAAAGACTCATGATCCTCTGGGAGAAAAAATATTCTCCTCACCTCTGTCTGAAATAAATAACCTCTTATTATGAATCAGTCACCCTTGGTTCTGCATTCCTCCACAGGATGGAAGATCCTTTCCACATGTACCTGGTCAAGACCCTGCAAGATCTTATATGTTTCACTCAAGTTACCCTTTACTCTTCTAAACTCCAGTTGATGAAATCCTAGCCTGTCCAATTTTTTTGTCTAAGACGACCCACCCATTCCAATTATTAGTCTTATGAAACTTTCTATAAACAACTTTTAGCACATTTATATCCTTCTTTAAATAGGAGACCAATACTGTGCATGGTAATCCAGATGTGTTCTCACCAAGGTGCAATACAACTCATGCACAACATCGCTACTTCTGTATTCAATTCCCCTGGCAATTAACAATAGCATTCCATTACCTTTCCTAATTACTAGCTGTACCTGCGTATAAACTTTTCATGATTCAAGCGCTGGACTATCCAGATTCGGCAACGTCTCAAAGCTCTGCCACCTCTCAACATTTAAATAATATGTTTCTTTTTAATTTTTCTTGCCATAATGGAATGTTTTGCTTTTCCCACATTACACTCGATTTGCTGGATCTTTGTCTGCTCTTTTAACTTATCCATATTCCTTTGTAGCCTCCGTATGTCCTCTTCACAACTTACCTCCCTCCTACCTTTGTGCTAGCAGCATTTAGCAATTAAACCTTTGGTCCCTTCATCCAAGTAAACGTTGAGGACCCAGCACCAATCTCTTTGGCATACCACATTGTTCTGTCTTGCAAACCAGAAAATGAAGCCAACTTGTTACCCCTATCTACGTTTGCTCTAATGTTTCTTGCTGGTGTGCAGACCTTGAGGTCTGTGTGCGCCAGTGGCTTCCAGAAGTGGAAAACAAGGTCTCTGCATACTGATTAGTGTGCACAGACTCTCCGAGCAGCTCTGCGGCTGCACGGTTTCGAGGGAACGTTGCCTCCTCCACCATGAGCTTTTATTTCATCCAACAACCTTTGACTGGTAGCTTATCAAATGCATTCTCATTTCTGAATCTAAGTATTTTTAATTACATTCTTTCATATGTTAAATAACACACTACTTAAAGATCCAGTAGAAAACACGTTGCTAGAGAAAGGGCTCAGTTTATTTAAATTTTATTGATTGGCACTCATGGGATTTTTGTTTTCACTAAAATGAAGTGCAGACCCATTTGTTACAACATCAGATTATTTTTAATATTTTTGATGAGCAGATTTTAAAAACAATTTCTTGAGCCCGAGTTTAGGATTTGACAATGGACATATTCACTCAAAATAACAGAATCTTTGCTGGTCCACTAGGGGGAGCAAAGATTGGTATTTAAAAGTGAGCAAAGTTTGCAAAGCAGGAAAGCTTCTCAGTATTAATGCGAAATCATGTTGTCAATTCATGCTTATCATTCCCCATTTGTTTAAGGTTAAATTATATTGGTATAAAATTGTACAATGTTAAAATACCCCATTTGGAGTACTCTCCCCATTTACACTCTGTTTCAACAATGCCAGAGATTCTCAAAGTATCCCATGATTGAGGGTTGGTTCTGTAGCAGGCCTGATCACAGGTATGTTCATCCAACAAACTGTTCATTTTTTATTGGGTTCTTATCCACAGTGCCACTCAGTTACTCAAACTTAACATTACACAGCCTACATACATTGTCATTTTTTACACTGATTTATCCAGTGATAGGGCTTTCCTGCTGTTTGTCCTCACCATAATACAAAAAGAATCATGTCCATGTGTCAAACTATTTTACAATTTACTCTGACTCTCCAATAGGAAAGAACTTGTATGTGTAGTAAAGTTATCAGAAAGTAGAAAATGATTTTATGTGTACTACAGCCAGTCAACTAATGGCATAGAGGTGAGGGGGCCTGTCAAATGCTGGCACTGGAGCTGGCCATGTAGCATCCACCTGGTGTGCAGGCAGGGGCCAGTGCCATTTTAAACATTCTCCAGTCCTGCATTCATTCCAACCTGGAATGCTGCAAGTGGTGCAGCAGCACTATAGGGAGGGAACTTGCTCTACAGCAAGTTCCTATAAACTAAGGGCATACTACCAGTGAATGGAAGAGCCAAAAGGCTGACCATTGCGGACTAGAAAGAGAGTGTTTCTGCTCAACTAATCAGTTGAGGAGATGGCTGGAAGCACCCTCAAGATATGCCCAAGGGAAAGCATCGGGCCCTACATTGCTTTAGTGACATCTCACTGTGGGTGGTCCTCCAGGGTGTGCAGGAATGGTAAGAGTTACCCTTCTCAAGGGACAGCAAGAAGAGATCCTTTCCATGACTGAGGCAACACAAGGAACAAGTAATGTGTAATGAGTTGCAGCTAAACCTTCAACATGATTGATAGGTTGGTGATGACCTCTCTTTCACACAAACATAGGAATTATCTGCAGGAGGAGGTCATTTGGGTCCTCTGCTCCTGCTCCATTGTTTAATAACACCATGCCTGATGTGATTGTGGCCTCAATCCGAATTCCTGCTTGTCTCCAATAATCTTTTTACTCCCTTTTTAAGCAAAAATCTATCAACTTCTGCCTCAGTGTCTCAGTGGTTAGCACTGCTGCCTCACGGCGCCAGGTTTGATTTGTTTCTACCCTCGGGCGACTGTGTGGAGTTTGCACGTTCTCCCTGTGTCTGCATGGGTTTCCTCTGTGTGCTCTGGTTTCCTCCCACAGTCAAAAGATGTGCAGGCTAGGTGGATTAGCCATGGTAAATGTGGGATTATAAGGAGAGGGTGGGGGTCTGGATCTGGGTGGGATGCTCTTTAGAGTGTCGGAGCAAACTTGGTGAATGGCCTCTTTCTGCATTGTAAAGATTCTAAGAGTTCCAATGACCATGACCCTCTAAGAGAGAAAAAAAAATCCTTCTCATATCTGTCTTAAATAGGAGGCCCCTATTTTTAAAGTATAACCTTTTCTTTTTTTATTCTTTCAATGGGATGTGGGCATCAATGACAAGGCCAGCATTTATTTTCCATCCTTAATTGCCTTTGAACAGAGTGGTTTGCTAGCCCACATTAGAGGGCAGTTAAGAGTTTGGAGTCATATGTAGACCAGACGAGGTAGGCTGGCAGATTTCCTTCCCTCAAGGACATTAGTGAAATTCCTATTTTTACAAAAATCAATGAGGCTTCATAGTCACCATTACTGAGGTTCGCTTTCAATTCCAGATTGTATGAACTGAATTAGCCTGGACCTCTGGAGCACTAGTCCAGTGACATTACCACTATATCCTTTGTTGCAGTTTTGCTTGACACTGTCACTTGGACATTTGCAGGTATTCGAGGGAAATCTGGAATACACTGGGTTGTAGTTGGACCCTTCTTAACATGGCATCAGGCTACCAGCCCACTATACTTTTCTGCAGCCTGTCCAGCAAGTGACTGCTCCTCATGTTGCTCCTGCTGTAATGGTTCTCCCCTGGTTCTTCCCCTCTCTGCACTGGACATAGGATCATAGAGGTCTACAGCACAGAAAAAGGCCCTTAAGCCCACTGACTCTGACCCGGTCAAAAACAACCACATAATCATTTTCCAGCTCTTGGTTCAGAGCCTTTATGTCTTGGCATTGCAAGTGCACACCTAAAAGCTTCTTAAATGTTATGAAGGTTTCTGTCTCTACCACCCGGAGGACAGTGAGTTCCAGATTCCAATCACACCCTGGGTGGAAGATGTATTCCTCGCATCCCCTCTAAACCTCCTGTCCTTTAGCCTTAAATCTATTACCCTAGTCATTGATCCCTTCAGAAGAAATGTTTCTTCCTGTCTACCCTGGCTATGCTCCTCATAATTTTATACATGTCAGTTAGATCCCCCATTCAGTCTCTTCTCCTCCAAGGAAAACAGCCCACCCATTCTACCCAAACTCTTTTCACAATTAAAATTTGCCAACACAGGCCACGTCCTGGTAAATCTCCTCTGCACCCTTGCCAGAGCAATCACATCCCTCCTGCTATGTAGATTTCAGAACCATCCACAATACTCTAGCTGTGGACTAACCAACCTTTTACACAGTTCCAGCATAACCTCCCTGCTATTAAACTCTAAACCTTGGCCAATAAAGGCAAGTATCTCACCTACCTGTAATAGGACCTATTACCTTAAAGCACTGACGGACATGCACACCAAGGACTCTGATCTTTGATGCTTCTCAAGGTCCTACCATTCGTCACGTATTCCCTTGTTTGTTCCACCCAAGTGGGTCACCTCATCTTATCTGGATTGAATTCCATTTGTCACTGATCAGTCCATCTAACCAGCCTATCTATCCTCCTGAAATCTAAGGCTATCCTCCTCATTATTTACCATCTTATCAACATTCATATCATCTGTGAACTTACTGATCAATCCTCCTACATTCAAGTCTAACTGATTTATATATATCACAAACAGCCGGGACCCAATCACTGATCCCTGTGGAACATCATTGGACACAAGCTTCCAGTCATAAAAACACCCTTTGACCATCACCCTCTGCTCCCTGCCATTCAGCCAATTCTGGATCCAATTAGCAAAATTTCCTTTGATTCCATTGGCTGTTAACTTTACTGTCAGTCTCCCATGTGGGACCTCATATAAAACCTTACTGAAGTCCAAGTAGATGACACCGAATGTATTGCTTTCATCTACACATCTTGTTACATCTTCGAAAAATTCAATCAAGTTGGTCAGACATGAAGTCCCTTTGACAAAGCCATGCTGACCCTGGAAGACTGGTGCACACCCATTGCTATCAGTCTCTTTCATTCTTGTATGCTGCCCTTGGAGTCAAACACCAGTGACACTCTGCCTTACCAATCCCCTTTGATCTAGCAACAATGATCTCCAAGAGCCTTGCTGGGAGATCATGACTGCTAACTGCTTCTTCAATCCAATAAACCTAACTGTGCCTGACTGCCGCCATCTTACAGGTCTCCCTGCTCACACTGCAAATGGCCTCCTCTCACTCTCTTTCACAATATGAAGAGTAACAGAAGCCAGTTCTAATATGGCTGACTTTCAATCATGAACCGGAGGCCCCAGTCAGTGCTGCAAGCTTTAAGCAGTCCATCATATGCCTTACTTCTATATTCTATGTGTAATTTCATGTAATAATATCGGTGTCATTCTTATTGTATGATCCATATAATACAATTTATACAAGATATATGGTCTTTAAAAACCAAAGATTTTAACTGAATATCAACAAAAATCAATCATGAAAAACTGAACTGTGAAACTGGAAACTGAAAACAAAGGCTAAAAACAAATCTGACCCTTGCCCATAGAGATTGCCATTGCCAATTCCAAATGGGGTAAAAGGAGGACCTATGCTGATTCCAATCTACGTGCATAGAAAATCACTTCAGGTTTAATTTAAATGTGTTATAATCCCTGAGCCAAAGCATGGTTTAATTTTTTCAAATATACTTCATGCCATTCCAAAAGTGAAGTCAAATAATCAGAATCAATGCACATTGATTGTTGGAGAAGACATTAAAGAGAGATCCATCTGCTTGTCCAGCAAAACATAACAGAATCCATTAGCATGATTTGAAGAAGAACTGCAGATATTTTACATGCCCTAGTCAATAACTATCTTTCACCTAACATCATGAATAAAAGGTTATCTGACTGCTGTTTATGTGATGTTACTGTGCAGAAATTGATGCTGTAGTTGCCTACATTAAACAGCATCTATACTTCAACATATAAAATGATATCTAACATTGTTCCATCAGCAGCACAGTGCTATACAGTCAGCAGGGAGTTGCTCTGGGAGTCCTCAATGTTGACTCTGGATTCCACAAAGTCTCATGGCTTCAAGTTAAACATGGGCAAGGAAACCTCCTGCTGATTACCACATACCGTCCTCCCTCAGCTGATGAATCAGTATTCCTCAATGTTGAACAACACTTAGAGGAAGCACTGAGGATGGCAAGGGCACAAAATGTACTCTGGGTGGGGAATTTCAATGTCCACCACCGAGACTGGCTCGGCAGCGTACTACTGATCGAGCTGGTCGGGTCCTAAAGGACATAGCTGCTAGACTGGGTCTGTGGCAGGTGGTGAGGAAACCAACTAGAGGGAAAAACATATTTGACCTCATCTTTACAAATCTGCCAGCTACAGATGCATCTGTCCATGACAGTATCGCTAACAGCAACTGCTGCACAGTCTTTGTGGAGACAAGTCGTGCCTTCACGTTGAGAATAAGCTCCATTGTGTTGTGTGCACTGTCACCATGCCAAATGGAACAGACTTCGAACAGATCTAGCAATTCAAGACTGGGTATCCATGAGGTGCTGTGAGCCATCAACAGCAGCAGAACTGTACTCCAGCACAATCTGTAACCTCATGGCCCAGCATATCTCGCACTCAACCCTGGTTCAATGGAGAGTGCAAGAGGGCATGCCAGGAGTAGCACCAGGCATACCTGAAGATGAGGTGCCAACCTGGTGAAGCCACGAAACAGGACTACTTGCACGCCAAACAGCGAAAGCAGCAAGTGATAGACAGAGCTAAGTGATCCCACAACCAACAAATCAGATCTAAGCTCTGCAGTCCTGCCATATTCAGTCGTGAATGGTGATGGATGAGGCTCCACAAGTATCCCCATCCTCAATATTGGAACAGCCCAGCACATCAGCGCAAAAGATAAGGCTGAAGCATTCGCAGCAATCTTCAACCAGAAGTGCTAAGTGCATGATCCATCTCAGCCTCCTCCAGTGGTCCCCAGCATTACAGATACCAGTTTTCAGCCAATTCTGTTCACTCCACATGATATCAAGAAACAGTTGGAGACACTGGATACTGCAAAGGCTACAGGCCCTGACAAAATTCCGGCAATAGTACTGAAGACTTGTACTCCAAAACTTGCCACTCCCCTAGCCAAGTTGTTCCAGTACAGTTACAACACTGGCATCTACCTGACAATGTGGAAAACTGTCCTAGTATGTTCTGTACATAGAAAGCAGGACAAGTCCAACCTGACCAATCACCGCCCTATCAGTCTGCTCTTGATCATCAGTAAAGTAATGGAAGGTCTCATCAATAGTGCTATCAAGCAGCACCTGCTCAGCGACGCCCAGTTTGGGCTCTGTCAGGGCCACTCAGCTCCTAACCTCATTACAGCCTTAGTTCAAACACGGACAATAGAGCTGAACTCCAGAGGTGAGGTGAGAGTAACAGTCCTTGACATCAATGGCTACATTCGACCAAGGAGCCCTGGCAAAACTGGAATCAATGGGTATCAAGGGGCAAACTCTCCGGTGCTTAGTGTTATACCTGACACATAGGAAGATAGTTGCAGTTGTTGGAGATTAGTTATCTCAGCTCCAGGACATCTCTGCAGGAATTCCTCAGGGTAGTGTCCCAGCCCCAACCATCTTTAGCTTCTTCATCAATGACCTTCCCTCAATCATAAGGTCAGAAGTGGGGATGTTTCCCAATGATTGCACAACGTTCAGCACCATTCGTGACTTCTCAGACACTCAAGCAGTCCGTGTCTAAATGCAACAAGATCTGCACAATATCCAGGCTTGGAGTGACAAGTGGCAAGTAACATTTGTGCCACACAAATGCCAAGCTATGCCCATCACCAATAAGAGACAATTTACTGCCCCTTGACATTCAATGGCATTACCATCAATGAATCCCCCACTATCAACATCCCGGGAGTTATTATTTGATCAGAAACTCAACTGGATACAGTAAATGCAGCGGCTACAAGAGCAGGTCAGAGACTAGGAATACTGCAGCGCGTAACTCATCTCCTGACTCCCCAAAGCCTATCCACCATCCACTCCCCAATACTCCCCACTTGCCTGGATGAGTGCAGCCCCAACAACACTTAAGAAGCTTGACACCATCCAGGACTAAGCAGCCCGCTTGATTGGCACTGTATCGACAAGCATCTACTCCCTCCACCACCAACGCCCAGTAGCAGCAGTGTGTACAATCTACAGCAATTCAGCAAAGATCCTCAGTCAGCACCTTCCAAACCCAGGACCATTTCCATCTCGAAGGACAAGGGCAGCAGATATATGGGAACACCACCACCTTCAAATTCCTTTCCAAAGCACTCACCATCCTGACTTGGAAACATATTGCCATTCCTTCAGTGTCGCTGAGTCAAAATCTCTCCCTAATGGCATTGAGGGTCAACCCACAGCAGGAAGACTACAGCAGTTCAAGATGGCAGCTCACCACCACCTTCTTAAGGGCAACTAAGGACATGCAATAAACACTGGCCAGCCAGCGATGCCCAAATCCCACAAAATGAGTAAATTAAAAACAAATTATTTCACTTAATGTAAGATTTAAGTCAACCTAGTCATTTTATTTAGTATCCACATTTTTCACCACTAAACTAATATGATATGTTAACACCACAATACTCTCTTCAAATGTAGCAACATAATTTAATTACTCTTAATTGTTTTTCAATTGCATGATACTTTTCTCCTGCAAAATTAATATATACAAATTTAAATAATTGAACTTTTGAATAAGAAACCTCAAATTGAGAAGAGTCTAAAACACAGAGCACGTTTGGTTTTAATTTTATCGAAACAAGTGCAAGAAAATGAAAATCATATATGTATAGAACACATTTCAGATTGCCTTTGTGAAACAAATGCAAATTCTCAAACCTGAAATTAAATTATGTTATTGTTTGCTCATTGTGTTACCTAAACAGAGATTTCAAGGCAAAGTATGTGATAATCTGATGCTAAGAAAAAATGGATGGAAAGAATTGACATGGATTTATGAAAGAGAAATTGTTTGACAGAGCTGTTAATGTTTATTGAGGCTTTAACATGCAGATGAGGAAAGGGTGAAGGAATCGATATGATGTAGTTGTGTTTTCAAAAACAATTTGATTAAGTGCCACAAGATGTTATTACACATAGTCAGGGCTCATGGAGCTGGTGGTGATGTAATTGATTGTAGTTGACTGAGGATTAATTAATGAACAAAAACAGTGAATTGGAATAAGTGGGTCATTTTCAAGTTGGTAGGATGTAATTTGAGGGATGTCACAAGGATTACTGCTTGGGACTCACTGTGTACAATCTATATCAATGACTTGGATGAATGGGCAAAGACGACCAACTTGTGTAAAAGAAATAAGGGACATCTTCGGGTAGTGGTAGGAGAGGAGGGGGAAGGTGATGAAGGGAAGTTTAATTTCTGGGCACTGACCAATCTGTGGGAGTGAAGGTGTGAGAACTACAATTGGAGGATTTGAAGGGGTAGTGGAATTCCTGTGTGAACAGGAGTGTGGTGGGGAATGGACTGGTATGTGTGTGTAGAGGGCTGGCTGGACAATCCTTGCATTGTCATAATACTTCCTCTGTGTGACTCACACTGAACCAGATACTCCTTACGTAAAGACCCAATTTGACAGCTTCATAGAATCCAAAGAATCCCTACAGTGTGGAAGCAGGCCATTCAGCCCATCAGGTCCACACTGACCCTCCAAACAGCATCCCACCCAAACCCACCCCCTACC
>NW_025967060.1:23279-25166 GCF_021869965.1 Rhincodon typus | reverse complement strand
TTCAGAAGTTCTTATCTCTCTGCAATAAAGCATGTTCGTCAAACCGGCATCAAAAGTTAATTCATTTGTGGAGATTCAGATTTTTGACTTCTGAATTGCATATCTCACTGAATGAAGCTATTTAGTCAAACCAGCATCAACAGTTAGCTCATTTGGTGAGGTTCAGATTTATGACTTCTGAAGTGTTTATCTCACTGAAATCAGCATTTTAGTCAAACCAGCATCAAAAGTTAGGTCATTTGGTAAGGTTCAGATTTTTGATTTCTGAACTGCTTATTTCACTCAAATAAGCATTGTAGTCAATACAGCATCAAAAGTTAGGTCATTTGGTGAGGTTCAGATTTTTGACTTCTGAACTGCTTATCTCACTGAAATAAGCATTTTAGTCAAACCAGCATCAAAAGTTAGGTCATTTGTGGAGGTTCAGATTTTTGACTTCTGAACTGCTTATCTCACTGAAATAAGCATTTTAGTGAAAACAGCGTCAAAAGTGTGGTCATTCTGTACGGTTGAGATTTTCGAGTTCTGAAGTGCTTATGTCACTGATGTAAGCATTTTAGTCAAACCTACATCAATAGTTAGGTCATTTGGTGTGGTTCACATTTATGACCTCTGAAGTGCGTTTCTCACTGAAATAAGCATTTTAGTCAAACAAGCATCAAAGTTTTGGTCATTTGGTGAGGTTTAGATTTTTGACTATTGAAGTGTTTACCTAACTGAAAGAAGCTTTTTGGTTAAACCAGCATCATAACTTACGTCATTTGGTTAAGTTCAGATTTTTGACTTCGTCAAATCAGCATCAAATGTTAGTTCATGTGGTGATGTTCAGATTTTTAATTTCTGAAGTGCTTATTTCACTGAAATAAGCATTTTAGTCAAACCAGCATTAAAAGTTAGGTCATTTGGTGACGTTCAGATGTTTGACTTTCTGAACTGCTTTTCATACTCAAATTAGCATTGTAGTCAAAGCAGCATCAAAAGTTAGGTCTTTTGGTAAAGTTGAGATTTTCGACTTCTGATGTGCTTATATCACTGAATGATGCTATTTAGTTAAACCAGCATCAACAGTTAGGTCATTTGGTGAGGTTCAGATTTTTTACTTCTGAAGTGTTTAAAATGCTTATTTCAGTGAGGTAGTCTTTTCAGCTTCAAAAGTTAGGTCTTTTGTGGAGGTTCAGATTTTTGACTTCTGAAGTGCTTATGTCACTGAAATAAGCATTTTAGACAAACCAGAATCCAAAGCGAGGTCATTCAGTAAAGTTGATACTTTTGACTTCTGAAGTGCTTACAGTGAAAGAAGCATTTTAGTCAAACCAGCATCAAAAGTTAGTTCATTTGTTGAGGTTCAGTTTTTCACTTCTGAAGTGCTTATCTCACTAAAATAAGCATTTTAGTCAAACCTGCATCAAAAGTAAGGTATTTTGGTGAGGTTCAGATTATTGAATTCTAAATGCTTATTTCACTGAAATAAGCATTTTAGTCAAACCAGCATCAAAAGTAATGTCTTTTGGTAAAGTTGAGGTTTTTGACTTTTGAAGTGCTTATCTCACTGAAATAAGCATTTGAAACAAACCAGCATCCAAAGCTTGGTCATTCAGTAAAGTGGATACTTTTGACTTCTGAAGTGCTTATTCAAGTGAAAGAAGCATTTTAGTCAAACCAGCATCAAAAGTTTGGTCATTTGATAAAGTTGTGATTTTTGACTTCAGAAGTGCTTTTCTCACTGAAATAAGTATTTTAAACAAACCAGCATCCAAAGCTAGGTCATTCAGTAAAGTTCATACTTTTACCTTCTGAAGAGCTTATCCCACTGAAAGAAGCATTTTAGTCAAACCAGCAACAAAAGTTAGTTCATTTGTTGAGGTTCAGAATTTTCGCTTCTGAAGT
>NW_025967060.1:0-23269 GCF_021869965.1 Rhincodon typus | reverse complement strand
TGAGATTTTTGACTTCTGAAGTGCTTATCTCAATGAAATAAGCATTTGAGTCAAACCAGCATCAAAAGTTAGATCATTTGGTGAGGTTTAGATTTTTCACTTCTGAAGTGCTTATTTCACTGAAATAAGCATTTCAGTCAAACCAGCATCAAAAGTTAGGTCATTTATAAAAGTTGAGGTTTGTGACTTGTGAAGTTCTTACCTCACTGAAATAAGCGTTTTAGTCAAACCAGCATGAAATGATGGGCCATTTGATAAATTTGAGATTTTTGACGTCTGAAGTGCTTATCTCACTGAAAGAAGCATTTTAGTCAAACCAGCATCAATAGTCAGGTCATTTGGTGAGATACAGATTTTTGACTTCTGAAATGCTTATCTCACTGAAATAAGCATTTTATTCAAACCAGCATCGAAAGGTCGGTCGTTTGGTGAGGTTCAGATTATTGACTTCTGAAGTGCTTATTTCACTGAAATAAGCATTTTAATCAAATCGGCATCAAAAGTTAGGTCTTTTGGTACAGTTGAGATTTTTAAATTCTGAAGTGCTTATTTCTCTGAAATAAGCATTTTAGTCAAACCAGCATCAAAAGTTAGGTCATTTGGTGAGGTTCAGATTTTTAACTTCCGAAGTGCTTATCTCACTGAAATAAGCATTTTAGTCAAACTAGCATCAAAAGTTAGGTTTTTTGGTGAGGTTCAGATTTTTGACTTCTGAAGTGCTTATCTCACTGAAAGAAGCATTTGAGTCAAACCAGCATCAGAAGTTAGGTCATTTATAAAAGTTGAGGTTTGTGACTTGTGACGCTTATTTCAGTGAGATAAGAACTTCACAAGTCTCAAACCTCAACTTTTATAAATGACCTAACTTTTGACTGTGCAAAAACCTAATGTAGCAGATTCCATGGGAATTTCCTGGGATTCTAAAATCTCCAATCGACAACTCTCCTGCATCTGGAAGCTTCTGAAAGAGTGCCTTTTAACAATAAAAATTTCTGAGGGTTCAGGTTAACAAGTTAGACTCACTTAAGCTCAATAGTTACCTAGGAAAGTTAGAGAATAAAAATCCACTCTAACTGCAGTGTAACTATTAATCAGACCCAGACCTCACTCCTGAAATTCCCCCTTACCAACTTCATCTCTCTACCACTTGCACCCCTGTCAATCACTCTCCATCCAAACACCACTTCCCCACCTCCTTCCACCTTACCAACCTGACTCAATTACATCCCCTCTACCCTCTATCTCTCATTCCTGCCATGACCTATTGACATCCTCTTATCGCCAGACTCGACAAACCCCTGACCTGAAATGACATTTCCAATAACCCTCCTCCTCCCCTACTGACCCCATCACCAGATTTCCCCCAACTGGTGTGAAATATTCCCCGGATGCAACACCCACCTCCCTCGTGACTCCTCTATCCCTGTGACTTGCTCTGGGGCAGATGATAGCCATTCACGTTGGACCCCCTGTTTGTACCTGAACAGAACTGGCACTAAGTTCCTAGCAGCATTTTGACAGAGTGTTTGGAGAGGGTTTACGGTAAATCAGCAGAGGTTTGAGATTTAGAAGTTAACATCAGAGAGGAGTAGCAGGGTACACAAAATACTGGGAAAGACCAGGATAGCCAGAATTAGAATTGAGTCACAGAAACATACAGTTATACAGCATGGAAACAGACCCTTCAGTCCAAAACATCCATGCCAACCACATAACCTGGACTGATCGAGGCTAGTTTTCCAGCATTTGGCCCAAATGCCTCTAAACCCTTCTTGTTCATATACCCCTCCAGATACCTCTTAATGTTGTAATTACACCTGCCTCCACCAGTTACTCTACACATGTTCATAACAGGCATGCACTACCCTCTGCGAGAAAAAGATGCCCCTCAGGTCCCTTTTAAATCTTTCCCCCCTCACCTTAAATTTCCACTTTTAAAATCCCCTACCCTGGGAAAATGATGTTAGTATTCACCATATCCATGCCCCTCATGATTTTATAAACGTCCATAAAAATCACTCCTCAGCCTCCAACATTCCAGGCAAAGTAGCCACAGACTTGACAGCCTTTCCCCAGACCTCAAAATGCATCAATCCAAGCAACATCCTTGCCAATCCTTTCTAAATCCTTTCAAGTTTAACAACATCTTTCCTATAAGCATGGAGACCAGAATTAAACACTGTATTTCTACAAGTGGACTCAGCAATGTTCTGTACAGTGCAACATGATGTCCCAACTCCCATACTCAATGCACTGACCAATGAAAGCAAGTGTGCCAAATGCCTTCTTAGTTAATAGGTGTCAATCAAATAATTTACTTGCCCAAGTTAGGAGGTGGAATTGGAGAAATTTAAATCTTTTAAATCAGAGTTACTGTGCATTGCTGTGAATGCATGAAGAAGAATAAATAATTTTGGTGAGTTACAGAGCTCTGAAGAGGCAATGGCCTAGTGGTATTATTGCTGCACTGTTAACCCAAAGACCCAGATAACATCCTGGGGACCTGGGTTCGAATCCTGCCATGGCAGTTGGTGGAAGTTGAATTCAATAAATATTTGGAATTAAGAGTCGAATGATGACAAGGAATCCATTGTCGGAAAAATCGATCTGGTTCACTAATGCCCTTTAAGGAAGGAAATCTGCCACCCTCACCTGGTCTGGCCTACGTGTGACTCACAGCAATGTGTTTGGCTCTGAACTGCCCTCTGGGTGATTAGGGATCGGCAATAAATGCTGCCTAGCCAGCGACGCCCTCATCCCGTGAATGAATAAAGGAAAAAAATTAGATTGCCACGTGGGATTATGGTGTTCCAGCAATAAGAGACCTGGTTCAAGAAATATTTGGACTGGGTATTGAATATTCCTGGATACAAGGTGTTTGGATAAGGAAGGAGAAGTGATGGTTAAGAAAAGCATTGCGATGGCTGGAGGGATGCTTGCCCTTCTCCGTTATTCACATTACCACTTTCTGAGGGGTTGATATTGGAACCCTTGCTTTTTCTGATATAAGTTAATTATCTGGACATCAGCATGCAGGGAACAATTTCAATCTTTGTGCATGATCCAAAACTTGGAAGTGTTGTAAACAGTGAATAGGAAATGTACAACTTCAAAATGACATTGACAAGCAGGTGAAGTGCACAGAAAGGTGGCAGATGAGGTTTAACACAGGGAAATGTGAGATGGAAAGCACATGTAGACAGTGCCTTTTTCTGTATACTGTCTATCTTTAAGGGTGCATATGTGCATAAATTGTTGAAGGTGGCAGGACTGTTGGATAGTGATGTAAATATAACATACAGTATTCTCATCTGTGTCAGTGGAGCCCTAGAGTACAAGAGCAAGGAGGTGATGTTGAACTAGCAAAAACACTCGCTGGTCCTCCGCTGGAGAATTGTGTACAGTTATGGATATCACACTACATTAAAGCTGTGAATGGACTGGGGAGAGTCAGAAACCATTCACAAGAATGGTTCCAGGAATGAGAAACTTCAGTTATGAGGATTGATTGAAGAAAGGGAACCGTTCTCCTTACAGACAAGAAGACTCAGCATAGATCAGACAGAGACGTTTTCAAAATCATGAGCAGGTGGATAGAGTAGATAAAGAAAAACTATTCCGGCTCAAAAGGAACAACAAAAGGGCATAGTTTTAAAGTGTTCGGTAAATGAAGCAAGGGTGAAGTGAAGAAAAGCTTTTTCACTTTCTGAGCAGTTCGGGTAAGGAATGCAATTTCTGGAATGTGCTAGAGGCAGGTACAATTGAGGTATTCAACAGGGCACTTAGAGTCATAGTTATACAGCATGGAAACAGACCCTTCAGTCCAACTCATCCATGCTGGCCAGATATCCTAAACTGATCTAGTCCCATTTGCCACCATTTGGCCCATATCTCTCTAAATCCTTTCAATTCATATACCCATTCAGATGACTTTGAAATGTGCTCATCATACCTGCCTCCACCAATTCCTCTGGCAGCTCATTCCATCTACGCACCACGTTCTGTGTGAAAAAAGTCATCCCTCAGGTTCCTTTTAAATGTTTCCCCTCTTATCTTAAACCTCTAGTTTTGGACTGCCTACTGTGAGAAACATACCTTGGCTATTCACCTTATCCATACCCTTCGTGATTTTATGAACTTCTATAATGTCACCCCTCAGCCTCCGACATTCCTGCCTATTCAGCCTCTCCCTGCAGCTCAAACCCTGCAATCCCAATAACATAATTGCAAATCTTCTCTGAACACTTTCAAGTTTAATGACATCTTTCCTATAGCAAGCAGACCAGAATTGAATGCAGTATTCTAAATGTGGCCGAACCAATGGCCTACAACAGGACTTCCTAACTCCACTCCTTACTGCTCTGAACAATGAAGACAAGCATTCCAAACACTTTCTTCACCACCCTGTCCACCTGCGATTCCACTTTCAAGGAACTATGTGCCTGCACTCCAGGTCCCTTTGTCAACTACCAGTCCCCAGGGCAATAATGTGCAAGGGGAAAAAGCAGGAGATTGGCATAAGGTAACCTTTAACAACCAGGAGCTTTAACAACCATGATGGGCCAAAATGCCTCCTTCTGCACTGTAACACTACTTTGATTACTACTTGAGGTCCTTTACGATGTAAATTGCGGGATTTATATGGAATAATTTTGTTGTTGAGCAAGAAACTGGTGGGTTTTTCTGGGGTATCTGAAGTTAACAACTAACCTTTCAGTAGTTTAGCAATTGTGCTGATTTCTTGAAAGGACAGGTTTTAAAGCTTTGCTGTCGAGTGGATGGGTTTTGTGCACTATGAATGCTTGTTAATGAACAGTAATTTTCTGTTAAATCTAAACTGTTATGTCTTAAAGTCAAACAAATTTAAACTTTTGGAAAGACATTCGCTCAATTCACCAAACGTCCATCCACTCTGTTTAAGCTGAATTTCTGATGCAGCAAAGGTGATCAACTGTATCCCAAAATATAATCTCAGCATTTCCATGAAAACGGTGTCAGCAATATTGCTCACATACAGGTAGAGATCTTTGTTTTAAAAAATGTTGCAAAACGAGTTGAAGCTGTTTCTCTGAAATGGGAAAATAATACTGATTCGCTGGGCCATCACTACCATGGAGATGCTGCAAAAACAGTTAGCTGTCAATCTTAATTCTAGGACTGGACACTTAGAGTCTGATTGGTCAGTATGTCACCACAGGAATGCAGCAGAGTTTGGTTGTCTCCATTAAAGAATTGCAATGTCTTTCCAAATTCCTTTTGCCTACATAAACCAGGATCCTGTGTAATTATATATGTAGGTTCTAGCTCATGCACAAATGCATCAAACTGTGATCCCAGCTGATGATTTTCAATTACTTTCCAGTTTAGCTCCTAGCATAGTTCAGATTATTTAATAAACAATTTCCAGAGTGAAATCACTTCTAATGGTGGATATGCTTTTCTGACCACTACAAGCATCGGCTGCTTGATCATAGCAGCCTGCTGCCAGCAGAGAATGGTACATGCATTGTGGTACAGTCCACCAGTCATTACAATGTAGGACCTACATATTTGGCAGCACCGAAACTCATCTCATGTTATTCATTGGTGAATCATTTGTTGGGCTTGTGTAAAGGAGGTAACCTGCCTAATGATGTATATGATAGAATGTGTTGCCAGAGTTCTCTACACCCATCATGTATGGATTACCCTGGACACACAAAAATGATGTCCCTTTTACATCCTATCACATCCATAACTGACTCTGCACAGCGTGAATTGGCAAAATGGCTGTGTGAAACTGTTGCGATTGTGTCTATATGAGTTTTCCAGAGACAGTGAAGGAGTCCTTCGTGTTCACTGATACCATCTAAGAGCTACAAATTGAGAGAAATAGCATGCCCATGTGGTCTTTCAACATCGCCAGCTTATTTATCAGTATACAATTCAAATAAGCCATTGAAATCTAAACGTAACACTGAATCAGAATTCAGTGTTCATCATACTCACAGACTTAGCAACTTGTGCAGTTGTTTCTGTTCCAACAACACCATGTATGCCCAAATGTTCTGTTCCCAGATGTTCTGGCCAATATTTATCCAACAACCAATATGCCCATGTATGGTGTTACAATGGGAGATTCTCCAGGTCAAACTCTTGCAAAACGCATATTTAATAGCATGATAACTAGCCTCTATCTCCTTGCATATTTCCAATATGTAGATAACACGTTTGTGATATTTGAATCTGTATTAAAGAATTTCTTTATATAGCTCTATGATCTCCATCCTCGGCTCAAATTTACCACTGAAAATGAGTATCCTTTCCTTGATATATCCATTGAGAAATTGGTTCTTAACTCCTATTTACTGAAAACCTGCATTCACTGGTCAGCATACATGTTACGATTTCTGCAGGGAGGGAAAGGAAATCCTGCCTCTACTTCACCATAAATTTGCCAGGGGAGCAGGAACAACAGAGGAATTTCCCAGGCAATAAGCTTTTATTAGTTCAGACATATTACAATCACTTACATGCTTGAATATCAAACAGTACAGTACTGAAACGGCCCTTTGGCCCACCAAGCCTGCGCTGACCATAATGCTGTTCTATTACAAAATCCATCTGCCTGCTCATGGTCTGTATCCATCTATTCTCTGTCAGTTCATGTGGCTATCTAAATGCCTCTTGAACATTGCTGTCCTATCTGCTTCTACCATCTCCCTTGGCAGCGCGTTCTAGGCACCTACCATCCTCTGCTTAAAAAATGTTTTCCTTTAAACTTTTCCTCTTTCACTTATATCCCCTAATATTTGACATTTCCACCCTGGAATAAAAAGAGTCTTCGACTGTTCACCCTATTCATGCCTTTTATAATTTTATATTCTTGTATCACTGCAGTACTAAGGGAGAGCTGCACTATTAAAGCTGCTATTGTTCACGTCAGATTTGAAACTGAAGCCCTCCTCTGGCACCCTCAACTCTACTTTAATTAAAGCTGAGCAGGGACGTTCTCCCAGATGTTCTGGCCAATATTTATCCAACAACGAACAGCTTCAGATGTTAAAGTGTGCAAAGTGAATGCTGAGTTTCTTACACTGCAGTACATCAAAATTATTTCTTTGCATGCATATCCTAAGTTCACAAAAGACTTTGGACAAAAACAAGGCTTTCTTTCTGTTGGTTTGACATTGATTATTGATAGCACTTAAAAGGCAACAAAGGAATAAGATAGCAAAGACCAGGAAAATGTAATTAAAGGAAATCATTCCAGTTGATTAACCAGAGCTGATTAAATTTCTGTGTCTTTTTTACACTAATAATTTATTAGTGACAGCAGAAAAGACTATTCTGCTTGTGCCAGCTAACTGCAAGAGTTACTCAGCCCATTTACTCTCTATCCTTTCTCTGCAGTTCTGTACCCTTCAAGTGCTGGTCCAAGTCTCCACTGAAAGCCAGCATTTAATTTGTTCCCACAACACTGTGCATTCCAGATCATGGATACTCATTGCCCAGAAGGGTTTTTCCTCATGGCGCTGTTATCTTTTGCTTTGCCAATGATCTCAAATCATCGATAACATTGACTGGAATAGCCTACAGGGACAAAGCAAAAGATGGCAAATGAACTTGTGCCTTGCCCAAGTCTTCTGCAGATTTCTGCCAAATTGGAATAAAGAAAAGCAGGTAACAAAGGGATTAGAAAGAAATGTGTCAAGTCATTGGAACCCAAACAGAAACCCAATTAAAAAGCAGGCTCTAGATAAGATACTGAGCTTTCTTAAAGTTCCTTGGCACCAACACCCGTGTACATTACAGACGTATCAAGCTATATTAATGCCAATTTGTGTTTGCAGCACATTCAACAATTATCCCAAGATGAGTTACAGAAGGATAATAAAGGTCATTGACAGCCAGGTCAGGACTGCTCTGAGATTGGTGATTCACCCTGATTAAACCAGTGCTGTACGGGTAGAAATATCTGAGAACCTTGTGCTCCTAAGGGATACGATCGCCTACATTTAGGACAGGGGCAGGGTGAATGCCTGCCTCATCAGCCTGGATCAGTAGACGGCCTTTGACAGGGTATCGCACACCCACAATGGTAATGTGCACTCCAAAATGGGCTTCAGGGTGGGAATCCGCATTTGGATCTGCCTGCTCTAAATCAACATCAGTAGTTGCAGTCTCAATCAGCAGGTGGGAAGAAGAAAGCTTCCCGATCAAATCTGGAGTTAGGCAGGACTGCCCTCTCTCTGCTCCTATGGTGCTGCTGTGTTCATCCAGCTCTGCACCTTGTTGTCTTGGATTCTCCAGCATCTGCAGTTCCTACTATCTCTGCCCTCTCTCTGTTGCCTTGTTTGTGTGTTGTCATGTTGAAGGAGCTGAGAATATGTTTCGAAGGGGCCAGGGTGTGCCCAAAAACATGGGAGGAACGTATTGCCAAGGTGAATCAAAAACTGGGCCTTTGGCAACACAACTCACTTTCTGTTGTATGTGGTACAGGTCGAGCCTTTTCCCAGAACCTATGCCATTGCAGTCACCTGAGCCAGTTTCCACTTCACCTGGTGGTCTATGATTGACCATGTCTGCAGGGACACCATGTGCAAAGCTCTGGATGGGGGTGAACAGACCCAAAGCCACCCTCATTCTGATGGCCACCTTTGTGTGTGGTACACAAACACGCGACTGAGATTCTACCTGTCCCTTGTCTTGCAAAGCTTGAGATTGGCCTTGGAGCAGTGGAGTGCTCCAAGTCATTGAACCATTCCATATCACCTGTCTTTCATGGACAAATGTGCAAAGAAAAGCGCCTTTGACAAGTCCATCAGGAAGTGGTCAGCATATAACATCCTCGAGACCGTGCTGGAAAAGCAGAGGTGGATCCTGTCGGGTTGTTCCCTGAGCAGACTGTCAAAGTCATTTGGCATTTGAGGTGTACAAAATGATCAGAGCTATAGATAAAGTGGACAGCTAGAGACTTTTTCCTAAGGGTGGAGGTAGCTATTATGAGGGGAGATAGTTTTAAAGTCAGTGGAGGTAGATATAGGGGAGATGTCAGAGGTAGGTTCTTTACTCAGAGTGGTAGGGGTGTGGAATGCATTGCCGGAGAGGGTAGCGGAGTCGGCCTCATTAGGGGCATTTTAGTGGCAATCAGAGAGGCATGTGGATGACAGTATAAAGGTAGGGGTGGAGGTTAGATAGACGTTAGGTTTAAGGGTAAAAGTTCATCACAACATTATGGGCCGAAGGGCCTGTACTATGCTGTACTGTTCTATGTTCTATAATGCCTCATTGCCAGAACTTGCTGCAACTACCAAGACGAAACTTGGCTGGTGGTGAGAAGCTCACCCAGACTCTCCACGCCACCACATACTGTCCTCAAAGCAGCTATGTTGGTGGGAGAGTCGTTGGTGTGGGGGATGGTGCTGGTGGTGGTTTGAACTGAGCACATCTCCTACTGGAATGTTCCATTGCAAAGGAATGTCTGGAGAGAGATACAGTGCTTTTTGTGAAGTTTCATCCCGAACAACTCTGTGACCCAGGACTTTATGGCCTGTTTGCAGGGACACGCACAGAGACAAACATTGATTGCACCTGGAGGACCATCAACTCAGTGAACTCTTTGGTCTGCCCGAAACTTGTGGGTCTTCCAGAGCAAGGAGTTGATGTCAACCAAGTGTTGCAGATTGGCACATTCCAAGGTTCTAGAATATGTGCTGAGCGATGCACAAAAGATCAGGGCAACTGTAGCCAAAGAGCAAAAAGGAAAGACCACCATCTATGATCTTTCTGCAAGTGTACAATGGTGTCCATTCAGTATTGGACCTTCCCAGTGCCTCAAATACATGTAAACAGTTTTTTGCATGAGTAAGAAATACCTTGGGTTTGTTGAGACAGTCGGGAAATTTATAGAACATAGAACATAGAACTGTACAGCACAGAAGAGACCCTTTGGCCCATGATGTTGTGCCAAACTTTTACCTAAGGTCTATCTAGCCTCCACTCCTACCTTTATACTGTCATCCGTATGCCATATCTAATAGCCCCTTAAATGCCCCTAATGAGGCCGACTCCACTACCCTCTCCGACAATGCATTCCACGCCCCTACCACTCTGAGTAAAGAACATTTCTCTGACGCCTCCCCTATATCTACCTCCACTCACTTTAAAACTATGCCCCCTTGTAATAGCTACCTCTATGTTCTATGTTCTATAACTTTCCCGACTGTCTCAACAAACCCAAGGTATTTCTTACTCATGCAAAAAACTGTTTACACGTATTTAATAGCTACCTCCACCCTCGGAAAAAGTCTCTGGCTGTCCACTCTGTCTGTACCTCTGATCGTTTTGTACACCTCTATCAAGTCACCTCTCATCCTTCGGCGTTCTAAAGAGAAAAGCCCTTGCTCTCGCCACCTTTCCTCCTAAGACCTTTCCTCCATTCCAGGCAACATCCTGGTAAATCTGCTGTGCACCTTTTCCAATGCTTCCACATCTGTCCTGTAATGAGGCAACCAGAACTGGACACAATACTCCAGATGTGGCCAAACCAGGGTTTTGTATAGCTGGAGTATAACTTCATGGCTCTTGAACTCAATCCCTCTATTAATGAGAGCTAACATAGGATACACCTTCTTAACAACTCTATCCACCTGGGTGGCAGCTTTCAGGGAACTGCGGACATGAACCCCAAGATCCCTCTCTCCTCCACACTGCCAAGAATCTTTCCATGGACCCTGTATTCTGCTTTCAAGTTTGTCCTTTCAAAATGAATCACCTCACACTTTTCAGGGTTAAACTCCATCTGCCACTTCTCAGCCCAGCTCTGCATCCTATCAATGTCCCTTTGTAACCTAGAGCAGCCCTCCACACTAGAGATTTCCAGAAAAATAAACAACAAGCCTTACCTTACCGAACCTCCACACAGTCATTTTTTTGGTTAAAGGGGGATGATGGGTGGGAGACACTGTACGTGTAGCGTTTCGGGTTTAGCCAATGCCCGACTATATTAGTTCCTTCCTGGCTCGCGTCCTCACCACTCCCGCCGCTGAAAGCAAGAAGGCCGCTGCTGCGCGAGGTAAGTTTGTGGCCAGGAATGACAGTTCTAAAGGCTGTGTTGACTGCCTGATGCCTGGCTTAAGGTTATCTCATCTGGGTTGCAGAGGAAAGAACTTCAAGTGGGATGCAACAGTGACCCAGGTGGGTACCAACAATATAGGCAGAAAGAGGCAAGAGGTTCTGATGAGGGAACATGAGCAGCTAGGGGCTAATTCAAAAAACAGAACCAAAAAGGTAATACTGTCTGGATTATGCCCTGAGCTACGAGCAAATTGGCACAGAGTCAACAAGATGAAAGAGGTAAACATGTGGTTCAAAGGATTCGTGTGGGAGAAATGGGTTTGAATTCATGGGACATTGGCACCAGTCCTGGTGAAGGAGGGCCATGATGTGGAGGTGCCGGTATTGGACTGGGGTAAACAAGGGCAGAAATCACACAGATGCTGCGGTTACTCCAGGATTCTATGTGAATCGCATAACTAGGGTTGTGGATAGGGTTTCAAACTACATAATGGGGGAACGGGTTGAATTCCATGGAAAATTATGAAGAAGGTAAAGGAGGGGAGGGCTCAGCAGAGGTCATTAAGAGAAGGAAGAGTATGGAAGGCATTAGGAACCTAAATTTAGGCACAGCAGATAAGAGGACAACTATGAGAAGGGGGTTGAGGAGGCAGTCAGCAGAGGACTGAGAGTTTTGTACTTAAATACATGCAGAATTTGAAACAAGCTAAATTAGCTTACACAGTATGGAGCTGGAGGAACACAGCAGGCCAGGCAGCATCAGAGGAACAGGAAAGCTAGCATTTCGAGTTGGGACCCTTCTTCAGAAATGGGAGATTGGGAATGGAGCTCTGAAATAAATAGAGAGGCGGGGGGTGGGAGTGGAGCTGGGGAAGGTAGGTGGGATGGTGATAGGTGAGTGCAGGTAGGCAATGGTGGAGGTTAGTCAGTGAGGTGGGAGGAGTGGATAGGTGGGAGAGAAGACGGACAAGAAGGGGCTGGGGAAGGGAGGTGGGATGGTGCTTGGTGAGTGCAGTTAGGCAATGGTGGGGGTTAGTCAGTGAGGTGGGAGGAGCAGATAGGTGGGAGAGAAGACAGACAGGTCAAGGAGGCAGGGATGAGAAGAAGGTCATGGGATGAGGCTGTGGGTGGGGAGATTTTGAAGCTAGTAAAGTCCACATTGGTCTCACCTGTCACCATCCCACCTACCTTCCCCAACCCCACCCGCACCCCTCCCCTCTCTATTTATTTCAGAGCTAACTTCACCCTCCCCCATTTCTGAAGAAGGGTTTCTACCCTAAATGTAAGCTTTCCTGTTCCCCTGATGCTGCCTGGCCTGCTGTGTTCCTCCAGCTCCACACTGTTATCTCAGACTCCAGCATCAGCAGTTCTTACTGTCTCTAAAGGAGTTTGTAGTGCAAATTGAAATTGACAGGTGCAATATTGTGGGTATCACAGAGATGTGGCTGCAAAGGGGGTAAGAGCAGGGAACTAAATATCCAAGGTGACGCACCCTTTCGAAAGGACAGGCCAGTGGGCTGAAGGGGGTGCAGTTTTCTTGTCAGTTAGAAATAAAATTATAATTGATAGCAACAATTCACATAGAGTTGGAAGGCACAGAAACTGCATGGGTCAAGTTGAAGAAACGCAAAGGAGAAAAAACATGATGGGAGTTATGCATGGACCTCCTAGCAGCAGTTCAGGTTGTGGAGAAGGAAATGAATCAGATGATCGAAAAGATAGGTAAGAAATTTGCCATAACCATGATCATGGGGGACTTCTCAATGTGCAGATAGACTAGGAAAATCAGGTTGTTAACAGATCTGAAGAAAAGGAATTTGTGGAATGTCTACAAGATGGCTTTGTGGAGCACCTTGCAGTATAGCCCACTAAGGAACTGGCAATTATGGATTTGGTGTTACAATGAGACAGACTGGATAAGGGAGCCGAAGGTGAAGGAATCCCTCAGGCGAAGGAATCCCTCAGGCAGTGATCATATTATGAGGGAATTCACCCTGCAGTTTGAGAGGGAGGACATTGAATTAGATGTGACAATATTACAATTAAATAAAGATAACTACAAAGACATGAGGGTGCAGCTGGCCGGAGTTGATTGGTAGGGAAGCCTAGCAGGGAAGTTGGTAGTGCAGCAATAGCAGGACTTTCTTGGGACAATTTGGGAGGCACAGCAGAAATTTGCCCAATAGAAGAAGAAAGATGTTAAGGGTAAGATGAGGCAACCCTTGTTGACAAGGCAATCCAGGGTTAGCATCAAAGCAAAACAAAAGGCAAACAAGGTGGTGAAGACTAGGGGGAAGTCAGAAGACTTGGAAAAACCAGCAGAGGATAACTAAAAATGTAATAAGGGGGAGGAGATGAAATATGTGACTATGCTAACTGATAATATAAAAGAACTTTTCACAGCGGAAGACACCAAAAAATACCACAACTTCAAAAGAGTCAGGAGGCAGAGCTTCCAGGTGGTGGCCATCATGAAGGAGAAGGTGCTTGGGAAGCTGAATGGTCTGAACGTGGACAAATCACCCAGATCAGATGGACTACACCCCAGAGATCTGAAAGAGATTACCGAGGAGTTTGCAGAGGCATTGATGGTGATCTCTCAAGAATCATTGGAGTCAGAGAGGGTCCCAGAAGACTGGAAAATGGCTAATGCAATACCCCTATTTAAGTAGGCAGAGAGGTAGAAGATAGGAATCTATAGTTCAGTTAGTCTGACCTCGGTCATTGGTAAGATTTTAGAGCCCATTGTTAAGGATGAGACTGCAGAGTACTTGACAGTGTATGGTAAAATAGGGCTGAGTCAGCATGGCTTTGTCAAGGCCAGGTCGTGCTTGACAAATCAAAAATAGATTCTTTGAGGACAAATGATCAAATTAGACAAAGGAGATGTGGATGTGATCTATTGGGATTTCCAGAAGTTCTTTGACAAGGTACCCTACAGGAAATGTGCAAAATAAGACAAGAGCTCATGAGCTGAGTTGAGGAATCACAAAGGAGAAAAGACACTGATGGAAGTGATGTATGGGGCCTGCTAGTTGTGGTCACAATGTGAGGCAGGAAAATGAAGGTTCTTCAGGCAAGGTACTGGCATAGATAGAGATTGGTTGACTAGCAGAAGGCAGAGAGTAAGGATAAATGGGCCTTTTTTGAGGATAGCAGCGAGTGACTAGTGGAGTTCCACAGAGGTCCATGTTGGGACAAAACCATTCACGTTGTACATGAACAATCTGGAAATCAGGTCCTAAAGCATTGTTACTAAGTTTACAGATGACACAGAGAGGTGGAGCACAGGTAGCACTGAGGAAATGGGGAGGTTGCGGACGGTCTTGGTCAGGCTGGGAGAGTGGGCAAAGAAGTAGCAGAGGAAGACAGTGTGGAAGAGTGTGAAGTTGTGTGATTAGGAAGTAGGAAAAGTAGGAAGAATGCCTTCAGAAATCTGAAGAACAAAGGAACTTTGGAGTCAGAGTTCAGGATTCTCTTAAAGGTTAGCATGTAGATTCGTATGGCAGGTAAGAAGGCAAATGCGATGTCAGCATTCATTTCAAGAGGGTTGGAATACAAGAGCAGACATGTACTGCTGAGGCTGTAGAAGGCTCTGGTCAAACAGTGTGTGGAACATTGGGTGCAGTTCTGGGCCCAGTATTGAAGGAAGCATGATCTGGAGGGAATCTAAAGGAGGTTTAGAAAAATGATCCCGAGCTTGAAGGGCATGTCAAATGAGGAGTGGTTGAGGTCTCTGGGTCTGTATTCAATGGACTTTAGCAGGATAGTGGGAATCTGATGGAAACTTAAAGAATTCTGAGAGGCCTTGCTAGTGCAAATGTGGAGAAGATCTTTCCAGTTGTGGGAATGATTACATTGTGCGGTCACAGTCTCAGAGTGAAGGAACGATCCTCTAGCAAGGAGATGAGGAGGAATTTCATCAGCCGAAGAGGGTTAGTCTTTGAAACTCATTGCCACAGAGGGCTGCGGAGGCAAAAGCTTGGTCAATGAGGTAGATATCAGGATCATTTTAAAGGAGGAAAGTGAGGTCAAGTGGCAGAGATCGAAATAATTTATTCCAGTGATTACAGCCTGGGCAGCGTCACCAGTAGTAGAGTGATTGAAATTTAAGATACTTGAGAGAATTAACACTGGACAGATAGCTTAAAGAGAGCACTGTCTCACCAAAGCCCACCCACCACTTCCCACGAGCACGTTGTGCCCCAAGTTTGGCAGAGACTGCGGAAGCCGCATCGAATTGTACAGTCACCTACGGACTCACCCTGAGAGTGGAGGCGAGTCATTGTCATCTACGAGGGATTGCCAATGATGATGATGAATGATGGGTGTGCAGCTATCTTGGAAGTTCCCAGGTTGGCAAATAAAGATAGAGAGGGGCGAGGCCATGGAGGGATTGAAAAACTAAGATGAATATATTAAAATCAAGCCATTATTTTCCCTGGCCAAGCACATCTACTATGAAAACACGTTTCACAACATGGATTCGACACACAGAATGTCTTGATGGGCTCTATCCCAAAATATTGAGAGAGGCAAGAGAACAAATTGCTGGAGCATTAGCACACATCTTTGCATCCTCTTTGGCCACAGGTGAGGTCCCAGAGGACTGGAGAATAGCTAATGTTGTCCCATTGTTTAGGGTAGCAGGGATAACCCAGGAAATTGCAGGCCTGTGAGCGTCACATTGGTAATCAAGAAATTTTCAGAAAAAATTCTCAAGGACGAGATATACACACTTTGAGAAGCAAATGGACTTATTAGCAATAGACAGCATGGTTTTGTGTGAGGGAAGTCGTGCCTCACTAACTTGATCCAGTTTTTTGAGGAGGTGATGAGGATGAACGATAAGGGAAAAGCGGTTGATGTTGTCTGCATGGACATCACTGAAGCCTTTGACAAGGTCCCTCTTGGCAGACTGGTACAAAAGGTAAAGTCACATGGTATTGGGGTGAGCTCACAAAACGGATACAGAACTGGCTTAGTCATTGGAGACAGTAGGTAGTGGCGGAAGGATGCTTTTTGGAATGGAGGGTTGTGGCTAGTTGGGGTATTCCATAGGAATCAATGCTTGGATCTCGACTTTCCATGATCTCCATAAAGGATTTGGAGGAATACATGGCTGGTCTAATCAGTACATTTGCAAGAATACAAAGATTGGTGGAGTTGCAGACAGTGAGGAGGATTGTCAGAGGATAAGGCAGGAGATGGATGAATTCAAGACATGGGCAGAAAAATGGCAGATGGAGTTTAATCCTGAAAAATGTGAGGGGATACATTTTGGAAGGCCAAGTATAGGTGGAAGTTATACAGTGAATGGCAGATCCCTTCGGTGTATTGATATGCAGAGGGATCTGGGTGTGCAGGTCCACTGTTCACTGAAGGTGGCAACGCAGACAGATAAGGTAGTTTAAAAAAAAAGGCCTATGGCATGCTTGCCTTCATTGGCAGGGGCATTGAGTATTAGGATAGGCAAGTTTTTCTGCAGCTTTATGGAACTTTAGATGGACCACACTTGAAATACTGCGTACAGTTCTGGTCACCACACTACCAGTAGGATGTGGATGCTTTGTAGAGGGTACAGAGAAGGTTTACCAGGATGTTGCCTGGTATGGTGGATTTTAGCTATGGAGAAAGGTTGGATAGATTGGATTTCTTTTCACCAGAATTCAGGAGGTTGAGGTGTAACTGGACAGAAATTTATAAGATTGTGAATGGCATGGATAGAGTGGAAAGGACGAGGCTTTTTTTCAGGGTGGAGGGGTCAATTACTAGGGGACACAGGTTCAAGATAGGGGGACAGGGAGTATAAAACAGATGTGCGTAGCAAGTTCTTTCACACAAAGGGCAGTGAGTGCCTGGAACAGGCTGCCAGGCGTGGTGATGGAAGCAGACCCAATAGCAGCATTCAAGAAGCATCTGGATGAATACATGACTAGGAAGGGAATAGAGCGAAACGGATCACGTAAGTGAAGACAGTTTTAGTATGGAAGAGCAAAATGTGTCAGTGCAGGCTTGGAGGGCCGAAGGGCCTGTTCCTGTGCTGTATTGTTCCTTGTTCACAAAACTCAATCACCCTTTGAAAAATATCACAGATGCTGCTATTGAGTTAACTATAGCAAATAGAAATCAACTGCGTCACCGTGATACTACATTAATGATTAGATTTTTACTGCAAAAAAGCTCTTTATCTGCCTGCTTACATATTTAATGCACCTTGTATAGTGTATAATAAATGGAGGAGCATGGATCCAGTGAGGAGAAAGGATTTTATTTAAATAGAATATGGTAGCAGACCCACTTGTTTGGGAATGTGCATCCTGGACTATTATTTAATGTTATGGTTGCTCATCCCCAAGTGGTCTCACACAGCTAGATGGGCAATGATTCCCTTCTCATTACACAGTACCCAGTCTAAGATGGCCTGTTCTCCAGCTGATTTCACCACATATTGGTCAAGAAAACCATCCCATATACACTCCAGGAATTCTTCCTCTACGGCATTGTGGCGAATATAATTTGCCCTATCTATGTGCAGATTAAAATCACCCATAATCACTGATATTCTCATACCACATGCATCTCTAAATTTCCTGTTTCATGCAATTCCCAACATCACCACTGTAGTTTGCGGGTCTATGTACAACACCCACTCATGTTTTTTGCCCCATGGTATTTCTCAACTCTACCCATACAGGCTCCACATTGTCACAGTTACTATCCTTTCTCACTATTGTGTTAATTTCCTCCTTAACCAGCAATGCAATTCCACCACCTTTTCCTTTTTGCCTGTCCTTCCTAAAAACTGAATACCCCTGGTCACCCTGCAGCCATGTCTCCTTAATCCCAATTATTTCATACTTGTTTACATCTATCTGCAAGATTAGTTCATCTACTTTATTGCAAATGCTCCGTACATTAAGGCACAAAGCCTTTAAGCTTGTCTTTTTCACATTGTTTGTCTCACTCTGAATTTTCTCAATAGCTCTGTTTGAATTTTGTCACTGGTTTCTCCGCCTATCACTTTTCTTATTCCCTTTTCTCATTTTTGTTTTTGTCTGGGCTCCCTCTTTCTCTGACTCCTTGCAGAGGTTCCCAATCCCCAGGCACAGTAGTTTAAACTCTCCCCAACCACTCTAGCAAGCACTCCCCCGAGGACATCAGTCCCAATCCTGCCCAGATGTAACCTGTCCAATTTGTACAGGTCCCACCTCCCCCAGAACCTGTCTTAATGCCGCAGGAATCTGAAACCTTGCCCCTAACATCATCTTCTCAGCCACATATTCATTCAATTTCTACTCTCACTCACACGTGGCACCAGTAGTCATCCTCAAATTAGCACCAATGCAAAGCATCACCCCCAACCACCAATCAGCAACATCACAGCCCTCTGCTGGGCCAATAGACCTTTGAGGTCCAATTTTGTAACTTGCTTTCTGCTCCCTTTATTCTGTTTTTAGAACCTCATCCCATTTTTTTTTTAACCTATGTTGTTTGTACCGATGTGTACCACGACCCTCCCCCTCCAAAATGTCCTGTACACGCTCAGAGACATCCTTGACGCGATCACCAGACTGGAAACACACCATCCAGGAGCCATGTTTGCATCCACAGAAATGCCTGTCTATTCCTCTTACAATTGAGACCCCTATCACTATTGCCTTGGTAAACTTTTTACCCCTCCCCTCTGCAAAAGAACTGACCATGATGTAATGAGTTTGGCTGCTACTGCTTTCCCCTGAGAGGCCATTCTCCTCAACAGTATCCAAAATGGTCTATCTGTTTTACAGGGGAATGGCCACAGAAGATTCCTGCACTTACCTGCCTATCTCTCTTGCTCTGTCTGGTGGTCACCCATTCCCTTCCCCCCTGCAGAGTCTGAGCCTGCGGTGTGACCACCTCTCTAGACATGCTATCCACAATACTCTCTGTCTCGTGAATGCCCCACAGTGTCCCCAGCCGCCGCTCCAGCTCTGAAACTCGAGCTTCCAGGAGCTGTAGCTGGAGACACTTCCTGCACACATGCTGACCTGGGGGACTGGAACTGTTCCCAGCCTGCCACATGGAGCATAAGGAGCAAATCAAGACTTTAAGCTCTCCTGTCAGGTTTACATCTTCAAATTATACCTTGGAGGGTATTTATGTTAGATTTAAATCAAATCCAGTTATCTGTGGCCATCCTTTCCTGGTCTTGTTCTACTCTTACAGATTAGAAGCCAAAAAAGTACTATAAGCTCTGTACATTGTAGGGACTTACCTACTTTACCCACTACTCACCAATCAGCTCTCTCCCTTGTCGTCACCTGCAGGAGGGCAAGACCACGCACTTTCTCTTGCTTGTGGCCCTCACAATAACTCACTTTTTGGTTGGAGGAGGAAGGTGGAAAACACTGAAATAAGGGTTGATGTTTGACTTTTCCAAACACCACAAGGAGTGGTTGAGTTGAATAGCATTGTCATAGAATCCCTGCAGTGTAGAAACAGGCCCTTAGGGCCACCAATGACCCTCTGAAAGAGCTCCCCCCCCCAACCCAACCCCCCCCACACTGTAACCCTGTATTTCCCATGACTAATACACCTAATCTACACATCCCAGAACTGTATGGGTAATTTCGCATGGTCAGTCCACCGAGCCTGCTGGAATCAAACCTGGATCCCTTGTGCCGTGAGGCAGTAGTGCTAATCACTGAGCCACTGTGCCACATATTTGTGGAGAAGCTAGATCAATACACAAGGAAGAGGATTATGCTAATAAGGTGAGAAGAAGAATGGGAGGTCTTGTATAAAGTAATGAGTGTGAGACAGTTAATATTGGAGATTGTCTTAGGCTCCACCCAAGCTGGTGATATAACATAGTTTTGGATGGAAACGAAGTCTCGATTGAGACAGATGTGTGATCGCCTATCACATTTTGTTATGTATTCTTTTATTCCTGAAAATTCAATCATGGTTTATCATCCAGTACTGCTAATTCGATAAGCCCTTTGTCTCAGTATTAAAAAGAACAATTGTTGACAGCACTCTACCCCAACCACAAGCATAAAGTGGTAGACAACACAAAACAGGAGGAGCATAAACAACATAACCATTTGGACCTGATGTAAATGAGTGAAAAAATATTAAGACCTCATGGCTGAACTTCTGCTGTTTTCTCTCAGAGCCAGAGACTCCCTGTTGAGGGACACACACTTCCAAGAACTGTTCCATCATACCATCAGATAAGGCCATGATGTGGAGGTGCCAGTGTTGGACTGGGGTGGACAAAGTCAGAAGTCTCACGACACCAGGTTATAGTCCAACAAGTTTGTTAGAAATCACAAGCTTCCGGAGTGCTGCTACTTTGTCAGGAACTCTTCGTCTGGGTGAAGCATTGTCACAACACAATTGTTCATTGTCACAATGACAAAGCAGGCAATAAAGTGTTGAGAATTGATGAGGAGAAGTTATTGGATAAACTAAATAAAAACTAAAAAGAACTGCAGATACTGTAAATCAGAACAAAAACAAAGTTGCTGGAAAAGCTCAGCAGGTCTGGCATCATCTGTGAAAGAAAAAACAGAGTTAACGTTTCAGGTCTGGTGACCCTTCCTCAGAACTGATGGTGGCTGGGAAAACATCAGTTTATATCATACCATCACAGATGCTGCCAGACCTGCTGAGCTTTTCCAGCAACTTTGTTTTTGTTATTGGATAAACTGTTGTTTCTCCTAGTAGACAAGATACCAAGGCCAGATGAGATATATCGAATGATACTCAAGATGTGGGGGACAAGGTCAGAAATCACATGACACCAGGTTATAGTCCAACAAGTTTATTTGAAAACACAAGCTTTCGGAGCCGTGCTCCTTCCAAAAAGAAACCTGTTGGACTATAACCTGGTGTGGAATGATACTCAATGAAGTGAAAGGCAAATTTGTAGCGGCATTGCCCTTTACCTCTCATACATCCCTTAACTCAGGAGAGGTCGCAGAAAACTGGAGTCTGGCATCATTTACAAACTGGAGTCTTGAAAAAAAGCTTGTCAAGTTAAGCACAGCTATTGTACACCAGTCAGTGATTATCAGTGAAACAACTATATGGAATAGAATTAATCGTCACATGGGAAAATTTGTTTTGAAAAGGAACTGTTAGCATGCATTTCTAAATGGATAAAGAGGAATACTGAAAGAGGAGGTCAGAGAGATGGATGCACAGGGCTGGAGGGTGGTGGGGGGGTGCAACAGAGTGATATAGAAACAGGAAGTGGTGAGATTTTAAAAAGGAGAGACATGGAGAGATGATCAGAAATAGCAAGAGAGAGAGGACCATAGATGGATAATTAAGAAAGAAATAGATTGAGAGGGAGAAAGAGAGTGGGCAAGGGACAGAATGAAGAGAGGGCAAGCAGAGCAAGTGTGAACTAGAGAGAAAAAAGAAAGGAACGCAGGCAGGGCAAATGAGAGAATGAGAGAAAAATGAGTCTGATGCAAGGCAGACAGGCAGAGCAAATGAAAGGAAGAGAGATCAGTGACAGAATTTAATCCTGATAAAATTGAGATGATGCACTTAAATGAGGTAACAAGACAAGGGAGGACTCAATGAATAGGAGGAAACTTAGAGGAACGGACACATCTTGGTGTGCTTGTCCACAGATCCCTGAAGATGGCTGCACAGGTTAATAGAATAGTTAAGAAGCTATATGGGATGTTTACATTTTTCAGTTGAGGCATAGTTTGTACATGCAGGTTAGTTATGTTGCAGCTGTACAAAACTTTGGTTAGGCCATAGCTGGACTATTTTGTGCAGTTCTGGTCACTGCACTAAAGGAAGGATGGAATTATGATGGAGAGTCACCATGATGTTGCCTGAGATGGATTTCAGATGCGAAGAGAAACAATAAAGCTCAGGTGGCTCTGTTTCAAGCAGAGAAGATTGAGGGGGGGAACCTGATAGAGGTGTACAGGATTATCAGGGGCATGCATGGAGTAAATAGAAAGCAGCTGTTCCCATTCATCAAAGGTTCAGTAACAAGGGAGCATAACTTTAAACTGAAAGTCAGGAGTTTCAGAGAGGATTGGAGAAAAACCTTCTTCACTCAGAGAGTGGAAGGGATCTGGAATGCACTGCCAGGGAAAGCACTTGAGGGGGCAAATCTCACAACATTCAAAAAGTACTTAGATTAGCACTTGAAGTGTCATAACGTTGTGTGATTGAGGTTTTCATAACTTGCCTAGTTGGACTAGGCTCAACGGGCTGAAGGACCTCTTGTATACTTTATGAATCTATGAGCTACATCAATTTGTGTTTGTGTGTGTGTGTGTGGGTGGTTGGGCAGAGGTTGGCAGAGTGTTGGTGTAGGCCTAGTGGTCATCTCTACACTATTAATGCAGAAACCAGCTGATGTTTGGAAGACCCAGGTTTAGACCTGACCATGGCCGATGGTGCAACTTGAATTCAATGAAATTCTGGAAATTCGACTCCAATGATGACCATGAAACCATTGTGGATTGTTGGAAAGACCGATCTGGTTCATAAATTTTCTTTAAGGAAGAAAACTGCCATGATCTAGCCTACGTGTGACTCCAGAGCCACAGCAATATTTTGTAGGAGTGTTTTTCCCAACATGGGACAAAGACGCAGGAGGCAGGCAGGTTTCAGGCAAGTGGCAGATGTTTATTCAAGCAGAAACCGCTTTAGGCAGGGAGTAGGCCAAAGGATCTTCCCCGAATCTGGCTTCGGAAGATTGATCAATGACACATGCTCTGTTTTTATAAAGAAATACAGCATTTTCATACATTTTGTGTTACAGTAATCAAATACAATGCAGCCATTGTCCTTGCCCTTTATTTAAACACCCAATCCTGTGTGGAACACCTAATCAGTGATGGGCACTTGCATGGACAGCCCTGGGTTCCCATGATCTTATGGTATTAACCAGACACTGTAATCCCTAGGACTTGGGATCTCCCCATGCATCCTATTCATTCACATTCCAAAAGTTTAATGGCTATACTCCTTCTGGTTTTTCTCAGGCTTGTTTATTTGTAAGGACAGCTCAAATTCTGTTTCCCATTGTGTTTTGGTGCTATCTTTTACCATATTCAGTTACTCCTTTTATTTTTCCACTGTCCCAATTACATCATGTAAAAATAAATAGTCAGTTAGTTTTAACTAATTGCTATAAGGTTAACTTCTGTTATAAAGTTAATTCTAAGTGTAACTATATACAACT